>NW_007176111.1:157398-209929 GCF_000164805.1 Carlito syrichta
CTGGGCAACAGAGTGAGACTCCAACTCAAAATAAATAAATAAATAAATAAATAAAAATAATAAATAAATAAATAAACAAAACAAAAAAACATGTCTTAAGATTCTGCCAGCCACATGAGCTATTTGGAAAATTGCCTCTGTAGCCAGGAGCCAGGCTTCTTAGACAATCTTCTATATAATATGCCATCATTTATTAAGTATTTTATACAACATTCTGTGCTTGACAAATAACTTCTAGATTCAGATCTGGAGCACTACACTATGGCCTCACAATTCACTGCAATCTAAGGATCTTCTTCCCACTATACCTTCCCACTATTTCCTATTTTTTAAAGCTTATTAGTATCTTCAGGCATCAAAACATTAGTTTTTAATGGTTGCAGATGGATTAGAGAAGATGGCTTATGAGTAATTACTAGTGTGTGTATGTACACATATATGTATCGGGGTGCCAAAAATATGTATACACATCTTAAGAGATGTTATCTATGTACAGCTTTACAAAGTTGAATTACAGTAGCAATGTGCAGTATGACGTTCGTTCAAAAGATGGCATTAATCTTTTGTTATTGGTATATATTGAGTATTACAAGTTTAATAGTTTTTTCCTTTCTTACAATGTGTATTCATTTTTGGCACCCACTGCATATATATATATATTATATATATATATATATATATGTATATATGATTTCAATATATGTTCTCTCTGAATTAAGCATACCCACACAGAATTAGAAATCTCCTCTCCTGTAACAGGAACAGAACGTATCCCTAGAGGCTTGCCAATGAATGTTCCCATCCTGCTGTAGAGTCTCCTGAAAAGAAAACTGGTCTGTACACTTAGAGCATTACCCTTCTGGTTAGTTTATATTCTCCTCTAAGACTATCACTTCCTAGGGGAACTGGAAAGCCCAAGAGACCAAAGCTGGAGGTGTCTAATAATCTTTTGTTCTAGTATCATTAATCTGACGTATACTACCATGAAAGCATGACAAGGACCCTTTCCCACACCTTCAGGCACTTGCTTTGGTATTCTTTCCTCAACTGGTGTAGCATCTTATTGTAAAATATGTAAATTAAAATAAGTAAAAAAAAGTTGTAAAATAAATGTAAAATGTAAGGGATTTCCTGCTCCTATATTTTTTTAAAACTGTTAATCATCTGAAGAAATATTTGTAAAGCAAAATTGCTGAGACATAGTTCTTTTTGACTGCAAAATTTATAAATCATCCTAGCTTCTTCTCACCCTCCACATTGAGTTCCCAGGTCTCATCTTTGTTACTACAATTTTGCTTGCTTTTCTGCTTTAAATCCTTCAGTGGTTACCTGTTCCTTTCAGGATAAAATCTGAAATCTTTAGCATGGTATATAATGGTATTTGTAATGTAGCCTATATTTCCATCTTTAGTCTCATTTTTAGACACTCCTCCATGAACTCTCCAAGTTACCTCTCTTCCTCTCTAATCTTTTTCAGTCTCTTCTAATCTCCGTGTGCTCAGACTTTGCACATGTTGTTCTTCTGCTTCTAAGATATTTTTCTTTTTTCTTTTTTTTCCTCCTGGCTAACTTCTTCTTCAAGCATTACCTTTTCCTAAAGCACTCAATGACTTCCCCGTGCTGGTGTACATATTCCTACTCTAGCCTTCCACATATATCTGGGCATACCTAAGTCCATCATAGCACTTATCACTGCCTCCTGTTTCAGCTGTGGGTTATGTTCCTGTCTCTCCTACTAGACTGTAGGGCAAGGCCTAAGTCTTTGAAATAACTGTCAATGAGTTGTCCCTAAGACAGGATAAATTTAGAACAAATTCCCTCTCCAGGGAAAAGAGTGCGCATTTAGTGATTTTGTTTTTTTTGTGTGTTCTGGGAAGCACCTGTGCATGGGAGACTGGGTACAAAGAAGTGAGAAATTCCAACACATTAAGACTAAAAATACTGTTAAAATGTTAAAATATAATGTTGTCTTACTGTAATGATAAAGGGATTTTCCCAAAATGTTAAAGAATGAATTTGATAAAATGAAGCAGAAGAGGATGTCGAAGAGAGAGAACTTTGTTAAACTAAAAAGAATGGAAACTAGATTTGACTAAAATTATTCTCTAAAAGTGAATCAACATCTTCAAATAATGTTATCACACAGGTTTTGGGATCAGAGAGTTAAACGTTAAAATTATGACCTGGCAAAGAGTTACTTAACCTTTTGAGCCACAAAGAAAATGATACATACCTGCAAGGAAATCTCCTAACACTATCATTATGCTAATTTGTGACTGTTACAGTTAATGGTAGCATGTTTGGATATGCTTTAATTTAAGACCATAACCATTGTCAGGAGCACAAGTCACACTTCTGTAAATATAGGAAGGAATTTTCTAAAAAATGAAATTATGCCTACTGTTTGTTGCTATGATAGCAGAAAATGAGAACTTTCAGAATAAATCATAGGTCAGTTAGGGAAAGAATGATTTTTCCATCTCTATATATCTAAGTAGGTATTCAAAATCACATCCAACATGTTGCCATACAAAGAAACAATACAGGAAAGATCTTTTTTGCTTCCTGGGACATTCTCTACAAATGGTAAAAAGGTATGTAAATCAGATTATATAAACTCATGGTAGTTTCTTTATAACTTTATGTAAGTATTCTCTGAATATCCTAGCCTTACCCAAGTTATGCTTCTGGAAAAAGACAGAAAGGTTTATGCCTAAGCTAGAATGCTTAATTAGTACTTTCCTGAGTTCAAAAATGTGGTAGCAGTTACTACAAGTCTACACTAAGGTAAATCTCTGTATTTATTACTCAGTTGCCCTTCTCACCAGGATATTCTTCTAAAGAAGTGAAGTTACTGAATAAGTTACTGAGTCTAGATTAGAAAATGGCCTGGAGGTTGCTTTTTAAATCGTTCTTTTATTTAAATAAATTATTGTTAACTTCATATGTGCACTCACTTATTAGAAAACACTGAAGACTTAGTGATGAGCAACATAGACTCTATCCCTGGCCCCTACTAAGCTTACGGGAGTCTGGTTTTTATTTTTAATAAGGAAGATGATCTTTCTAGACATTCTTTCATAAGGTTAAGAAAATAAATGTTTAAAGATTCTCTGCCTTGGGTTTCCTATCTGTCCTTTTGAGTGTCAGGATTCTTTAAGCCAGTTCTATATTATATCGAATTTAGACATTTCTTTTCTTCTACTCCTTTGGATTTTCAGAAAATTGACAGACTATTATTATGTACTTATAAACTGGAATGTCTGATTATTAAATTTTTAACTAGTTAAAAATCCACTTATCTGCACCAAAAACACTGTGTAGTCTTCCATTTTCCTGTATGAACTCAGGGTCTCAATTAAAAAAAAAACAACATGCATTTTATAAATAAAGTTGGGCTAAATAGTTTTAAAGGGGTTAAAACATAATTTATATGATTATTTATACAATTCACATTTGTCAAAATTATCAAGTTTTATATATAATGTATAAAAAGAAAAAATCTCCTGTAATCCTACCACAGACTTGAAGAAAATGTAACAAAATTTTTTCCTATGCATCACTTTCATTAAAAGTAATTTTTAAACTACAAAAGTGTTAATTCTGTTGATATCCTTAATAACGTATAATCAAATAATGATCCTGACTAAATAAAACCCCTAATTAATAAAACATTTAAATCTTTCATTTCTGGGAGAAAAAGAATAGAACACGCTTATCTTGTGGGTGCCCTCTTGGAAGTATTTTCTAACCCCTGGCTGGTTCAGATGCCCCTCCTATAAGCTTCCACTGACCCCCTCCTATTCTCTCTCAGTCACAGTACTTTCCTCACTTCATTGAATTCCTTTATCTTCTGAGTTTGCTAGGAGACTCTAAGCTTAGTGGGGGGCCAGGGATATTCTAATCTAGACTCAGTAATTTATTCAATTATATCTTCTATATAATCTACAACTATATAATACAATACGATCAGTATTAATACTTAACAATGATTTAGGATACTGGAAGACTTTGAATTATTTTCAGTATATTCTGTTTACTACCATGGCTGAATTTAAGTTATTTTGTAAACATTTGGGTAAAATGAATTGAAAAAAGGCTTTCTGGCTTTCAGCTAATGAGAAAGATATTTTAGAAGAAAATCCTAAATTTAGGTAAAAGCTAACAGTACACACTTTTTATGCCTATAGTTATTAGCTCTAATAATATTGTCTTCAGCAGAAACACCTTAAACCAACTGATGAAGATTTCTACTCTAAAAGGCGGGAAAGTGGAATTAAATGATAGTAATCGCCCAACCTCTTTTAAGGTAATAAAATTTAAGGTATTTTTCAAGTATAAATGAAGAAAGAGCTCTTTTCAAACTCTAATACTTAGTGTTTTTAAAAATATTAAATCTGGTATTATTTGTTTTCCCTTTAAAATTCTTCCACTGAATCAATCCTCAAAGAAAAGGATTACAAAAGGAAAAATTACATTTTGCAATTAAAAGCAAAAGAGATTTTGCTGGCCCCAGTGTCATGCAGTATAAATCATGCAAAACTAAAACCAAATGGCGCTTTTTGGTAGAACCAGTCTTGGGTTCAGAGATGAATTTACAAGCAGAGTTCTTGGGTTACAGTAATTTAGTTTCAGCACTTTAGAAGTAAGATACTAGTTTTTAAGCATACAATTTTGAATGGCCTTGGAGTATATTAATATTGCAATGTCTTTGCAATTAGAAATGACTACGTGCCAAAATGAAGGCAATTAAATTGCTATTTTACTAAAATAAACTAATAAACACTTACTGGATTTTTACATGCAAGGGGAAGTCTTAAGTGTGATGGAGGGGGTGGGGAATTTAGCACACAGGGTACACGAGCATTCTGTTACAGTTTTGTAACATAATCACTTGAGAAAGGTTGATGTGGGCCTAGACACCTGTTTACACTTTCCAGTTGATTCTAAGATACAAAATTCTGTAGAAATCAGAAAGACCTTCATTTGAGTCAGTAACTAGCTACCAGACTTTTATGAACCTCAAGGTTCTCACTCTTGTAAGGTTTAATAACATTAATGTAATGTACACAACACCATCCTGGCAGACCCTGAGCACAAAATTACATTATTAAAGATACACTCTCAGACAGAAAAAGACCAACAAATAACAAGCAAGATTAGAGATACAGGCAGACAATATATACAACAGAAAATTAAGGGCTACTTTTTAACACTGAGGTGGTCAGAAAAAGTCTCAAAACAGATATAACTGGCATTAGGTTTTGAAGAATTGGAGAGATTCAGAAAGTTCTCACCTGCATGTGTGCGTGCATGCTCCTGTGTGATTTTCATAAGAAGGAGCAAAGTGATCAAAAGCATGAAGGGGTCTCTGCAAGAAATATTCCAAGGCATCTACTAAGCCTGGAATATCTAGCATGGAAACAGATGTCTAGAAGTAAAGCTAGGAAGAAAGAGTGAAGATAGGTGACGAAGTGATTAGAAAACTAGCTAAGGGTTCTATGATACATGAAAAGGGAGAAGGCAAGGTTTTTGGTTTGTTTTAGCATAGTAATGAAAAAAAAAAGTATTTTAGGAAGGCCAGTCTCTGTATCTGCAGAAAGAAGTATGGGAAAATGACAGACTTTTCTGTAGAGTTAAGCCCTAATCAATGTGGGACTAATATTTTAATAGTCTTAAGGTCACAAAACTACTCAGCTAGTGCAATATATGCCTAAACAGATTTTTTGTGACAAGTTTTAATCAAATTTAATTAAAAGACATAGCTCTCTACTGTGGCTATTTGCAGAAATCTCCCCAATTTATATAGCTAGTTTAGTAGATTTGATCAAATCACAATACTTTAGCTTTGGTTACCTCACCGAAGATGAGGAAGTTGCTTCATCATATATACATAGTTTTCAACTTACCATCAAGGTGAATATTTCATACCCAGAATTAAGGTTCTGCTACTCACCAATAAAAACTGGTATGTCCCAAAATGTAGTTAAAATACTGTGCACATGTAATGATAACAAAAGTGGCATGACCATTGTAAAATATATTTGAATGTATCAGATACTTAAAAATATCCAATATACTTAATCTTTGGAATATATGTATATAACTTAATCATATATAGGGACCTCCTTCCCCCCCAAAAAGCCCCCGTAATCTATTTATAAAAAATTGTGTTGGCCGGGCTCGGTGGCTCAGCCTGTAATCCCAGCACTTTGGGAGGCCGAGGTCAGTGGATTGCCTGAGCCTGCAGGTTCGAGATCAGCCTGAGCAATTTGGCGAGACCGTGTCTCTACAATAAAAAAATAAAAAATAAAAATTAGCCGGGCGTGGTAGCTCTCGCCTGTAGTTCCAGCTACTTGGAAGGCTGAGGCAGAAGAGTTGCCAGAACCCAGCAGGTTGAGGCTGTGGTGGCCGAGAGGCGTTGCCACTACCCTCCAGCCTGGGTGACAGAGTGAAACTCCAACTCAAAAAAAATAAAAATAAATAAAAATAAAAAATTATGTATTATTACATGTTTAAACTTCACTCACCTGCAAAGTACTCTCTGTATGAGGCACTACACTTATTGAGATGCTTTTTCCACTGCTCAAAACAGTTTTGAACCTCGTCAATTTTGATGCCTTTTAGTGCTTCTGCCATTTTTTTCCCACCTCTTCCACATCAGTAAAACATTTCCCTTTGAGGACTTTTTTATCCACAAAAACAAACAAACAAAAAGTCACTTGGGGTGAGATTGGGTAAACAGAGAGTGGGGTTTGGAGGCTATACCATTTTTGGTCAAAAACTGCTGAATACTCAGTGTGGTGTGGGCAGGTGTGCTCATAAATCAACCATCATGAAATGGGCAAACGTGTTGAAAGGAATCTCAAAAAAAAAAAAAAATTCACTGAAGCTGAAAACGGCCTCTCACAACTATGCTAGTTGGTGGTTCACAGATGCCAATAGGTTCCTAGAACACTTACCTGGGGGGAAGCCTGTACTACAAGGGGCCTACCCCCCAAAAAAATAAATGCATGACCATATATATAAACTGGGGGTACCAAAAATAGTGTATACATAAAAAATAACACATTTTAAGAGATGTTATCTATGTACTACTTTCGAAGTTGAATTGAATTACAGTAGCAATGTGTAGCATGATGTTTGCTCAAAATATGGCATTAATCAAATGAATGCTAGTGTCACCATGCAACAGGCAAGGCAAATCAAAGAAATGGTGAAAGCATGGTTGTTGTTTGAGGAGCACAAGACCACTCTGAAGTGGTATTTGACTTATCATCCCCTGACTTCTACCTATACAGGACCTTAAAGGATGTGGTGTGCTGTAGCAAACTGGTTACACTGGCAGTGCTTCAGGAAGAAATTGAAATGGCATATGCAGCAATACAAGTAGACACTGGTCAACGTTGCTCAAGCAGTAGTTTGTGGAAGTGTCTGGAAGCAAAAGTGTCTGGATGCTGATAGTAACCACTTTGAGCACCTCTTGTAATTGCAGAAATCTAAAGTGACTTTTATTCATTTTGTATCAGTATATACTGAGTATTACAATTTTAATATCTTTCTTCCTTTCTTAAAATGTGGTTTGGCTTTTTTTGGCTCTCCTTCCTTCCCTCCCTCCCTCCTTTCCTCCCTCCTTCCCTCCCTCCCTCTATCTCTATCTACTTACATAGCATGGCCATGGCCTTCTTTGGGCCAGACTCACTGGCTAGAACCCAAATGATAAACATCTCAGGAAGGACAAAAATGAAGAATGAAGAAACATTCAAAAAGTATAGGTAAAATGCGGCTGAGGTAAGGCAAATGAATACCTTTTGGGTAGAAAAATAAAGGGTGGGAGTTTCCTGTATAGAAGCCTTATTTTATTTATTAAAAACATTATTTTTAATAGGAAGTACATTTTCAAGATTCGAGATAAAAAAATATATCAAAAGGTATAGAGGGGAAACTTCTACTATTTCCCTGTTCCCTATTTCATGCACCACCACCCCATAAGTAATCATTGTAATTACTTACTTTTTCCATTATGATAAAATATATATAAAATTTATCACCGTAACCATTTTTAAGTATATATTTCACTGGTATTAAACACATTCATAACTTTGAACCATAACTACCACTGATTTTCATTCTTTTCATCTTGTAAAATTGAAACTCTATACCATTAAACAGTAACTCCCCACTTTCCATATTCCCCTAGGACCTGGCAGCCATCATTCTACTTTTTGTCTCTATGACTTTAACAGCTCTAAGTATCTCATATATGTGCAATCATACAGTATGTCTTTTTTGTAACTATGTATTTTACTTAACATAATGTCCACAATGTTCATCCCTGTTATTCTTTTGTGTTTAGCTGCTTTTTTGTAGTGAAATGTTTAAATTCCTTTCTCATTTCCTTCTGCGATTATTCTATAGCTATTTTCTTTGTGGTTATCATGGGGATTATATTTAACACCGAATGTTATAAAACTCTAATATGGATTTATACTAGCTTAACTTCAATAATAAACACTGCACCTTTACAGCTCTGCCCTCATCCATTTTAGTTGTCACAAAATTACATGTGTATACACTGTGTGCCCCAATAATTCTTTTAAATTCATTAGTCTCTTAAATCATGTAGGGAAAAAAGGTAGAGTTATAAACCACTGTTACAATAACACCGGCCTTTATAATTGCTCATATATTTACCTTTAATAAGATTTTTATTCCTTTATATGACATTGAGTGACTGTTTACTATCCTTTCATTTTAATCTGCAGCACTCCCTTGTACATTTCTTGCAGGAAAGTCTAGTGGTATTGAACTCCCTTAGCTTTTGTTTTCTGTGAATGTCTTAATTTCTCCCTCACTTTTGAAGGACAGTTTTGCTGAAGATAAGATTCTTGGTTGACAGTATTATTTTTCAACACTTTGACTATCTTAGATCAGTCACTGTCTTTGACCTCAAAAGTTTATGCTGAGAAATCTGCCGCTTATCTAAGTGAGAATCCCTTGTATGTGACAAGTTACTTCTCTCTTGCTACTTTCAAGATACCATCTTTATTTTTCAAAAGCTTAACCACAACATGTCTTGATGCAGTTTCCTTGAATTCATTTTACTTGGAGTTTGTTGAGCTTCTTAGATGCTTATATTCATGTCTTTCATTAAATTTGGGAAGTTTTCAGTCATTATTTCTCTAAATATTTTCTCTGTCTCTTTCTTTCTGTCTTATTCTGGTACTCCCACAATGAGTACATTGGTCTGTTTGAGGGCTTAGGGTTAGGTTTAGGTTTAGGCTTAGGCTCTGCTGTTCACTTTTCCTTAATTTTTTTTTTTTGTTGTTGTTTCTGTTTCTCAGACTAGGTAATTTATATTTTCCTATCTTCAAGTTTGCTGATTCTTTCTTCTGCCTGCTCAAATCTGCTCCTGAATCCCTCTAGTGAATTTTTCATTTCAGTTACTATACTTTTCAGTTTCAGAATTTTTTTAGGTTTTCTATCTTTATTAAATACTAATTAATATATTTTGTTAATCCACCATTTTTTGAACATTTTCCAATCTTCTTTTGGTTCTCTGAGAATCTTTAAGACAGTTGCTTAAGTCTTTGTCTGGTAGGTCTGCCATTGAGTCTTTTTTCAGGGATAGTTTCTACTGATTTCTTTCTCTTTTTTTTCCTTTTAAATCATCAGACTTTCCTGCTTCTTTGTTTGCCTTGGGTTTTTCTGTCAAAAACTGGACATTTAACTCAAATAATATAAAAACTTTGGAAATCAAACTTTTCCCCTTCCCAGAGTCAGTTGTTTTTTGTTATTGGTCTCTTTTTAGAAAATTGCTATAGGCTATTTCTGTGCCAAGGAACAGGCATAAATTGAAGGTCTTCTCGGGTCTTTTCAGAGACTAGGCTTTTCCCTGGGCATGTATGGTCACTTTCTAATTTTCCCTGTCACTTTCTAATTTTCCCAGCTTTTGGTTGGCCTAATCTCTCATGTCTGACACCCAAAAGGAAAAGAAAAATGAAGTGGGGGAAAAAAGGGTTCTGACTTTTTAAATCCCCTGGAAGTGATTTTAGTCAAAGGGGGAGGGACTTACAACAACAGAGGGTGGCACAATAACTAACAATGGTTGCCTACTTCTTTGTCTGCATCTCTGTGATAGAAGCAGCAGTCAGCAATTAGAGCAGAGGTTCATGATCTGTGCAATCTCCAAGGTGTATTCTTTTAAAAAGAGGTGTATAGCTCATCTTTTTTTTTCTTCTCTTCCTCGTTTCCACTCTATTTGGGATATGGCCATGGTGGTGAGCCAGCATGGATCATTTATATGAGGGCAATGCTCTAGGGATGGCAGACCAAGACAGACATAACTTAGGTCACATACATGACCTGTGGAGCAGAGACTCTATAAAAGCGCTGTCTATCTTTGAACTATAATTTATGAGAGACAGAAAATAAATTAGTATTACTTTTATTGTGATCATGCAACTTCACTCCAGCCTGGGCAACAAAGTGACACCTGACTCAAAAAAAAAAAAAAAAAAAGGCCAGGCACAGTGACTCACGCTGTAATCCCAACACTTTGGGAGGTGGAGGCAAAAGGATTGCCTGAACCCAGGGGTTCAAGACCAGCCTGGGCAACTTAGCAAGACCTCATCTATACAATAAATCAAAAAATTTAGCTGGGTGTGGTGGCTCATGCCCATAGCTCCAGCTACTTGGAAGTTTGAGGCAGAAGGATCATCAGAGCCCAGCAGGTCAAGGCTGCGGTGGCCATGAGCAAGCCTCTGCACTCCAGCCTGGGTGACAGAATGAGACTCTAACACATACACACATACAAAAGAGACTAAGAAGGAGTTCCTAGTGCGGTAGGAGAAAAACCAGGTGAATATGTAAACTAAAGAAGGCCAGTAAAGATAACAGTGTCCAAGAAGGAAGAAATAATACACTGGGTCAAATAATAAACTGAGATCAAGTATGATGAGAACTGAGAAACGATCACTCATTTTTACAACACAGAGGTTATTGGTGACCGTGACAAACAAAAAACAAAAAACAGTCATCCTCTAGCAGCAGTATTATATGATCACAATGGTTACTACTATTATGGATTGTCTTCCCATGGTAAAAGGGTTTTGGAGTCATGCTGAGTGATTTAAAACTGAACCCAAACGTAATCTCTTTGACCTCAGTTTTCAAGTCATTTCATAATGAAATGGGATTTCAAAAAAGGATTTCAAGGAAAACACAAGTAATAGAAAAAATAAGGCATTACTTATATTGTACATAACTATCTACTGAGATATTTATTCAATTAACAAATATTTACTGAATGCCTACATCACTTCAGGCTAATTACCCATTTATTAATTGATCATACTTAAAGGGTACAAATGTTAAGATATTGGAGAAATCTGTAACAGTCCATAAAGAAAGTATGTTTACCAGAATAACCTTAACCTAAGCAAACAATAATGCTAGCTCCAATCAAAGTCTTCAGACAATTTGAATCTAATAAAAATCAGACAGCAATCTAAGGAGAAGCAAATGTATGAGAAATCAAGAGCAGATAGCAAAATCTTTCTTCCACAGAAAACACAGAAGATTTCCAAATTTCTGTCTATTACCTAGACTATGGAACAGGTACATTTACATAAAAATAACTGACCATATGAATGATAATTTAATTTTTACAACCAACTTCTGCCTCATAAAGAACATGTTACCATTTTCTTTTACTTATACATTTATTTTATAATTGTTTAGTATTACATATTCAAAAGGCAGCCTTAAAAATTAAACTAAACAAGCTTCCCTAGATATCCCTAGATATGTTCTAAAGAAGTATTAACTTAAAGATCTCCTCTAGCTTTTTTTTTACATTTTACTTTTTAAAAACATCCAAATTCATTTTCTTGTCTGTAAAACTATCCAGTCTTTCCATTTTTTCCCCATTCTAAGTCAATCTGCTTTCCTAGCCTCCTCATTTCCTATCTCCTATCTATCTTTTGTAGGTAACTTCTTTCCTAAAAGGGAAAACAGAGTCACTTGAAAGGAAGAGAGAATGACACCAAAATAAACATTCATATTTCTACCTATTTTATAAAATGGCATTTTATGATGTCAGTTTGAAAGGCATACATTCTGTTATGTCCATTTTAGTCACTAACTCATGGGACTGCAATACAAGATTTGTAAACATTTCAGCAACTTGGATGGATTTAGAATCGATCATACTCAGTGATCTATCACAGAAACAAAGAACAAAGTACCATATGTTCTCAATCATAAGCAGACCTTGAACAATTATCATAATACTATAAGAAAGGGATTGGCAGTAGTAGGAAACTGTCAGGGGAGGAGGGGTGGGATTGGTAGCTGAGGGAAACTGCTAGGGGAGGGAGAGGCATACCTCATTAACAAGGGTACCTGCATAATCTGCATTTGTATTCCTAAGCCTGAATTGTACCCTACATCTTTACAATAATAAAAATAAATAAATAAATAAATAAATAATATATAAATAGAAAAGCTATTAACATGAGCTATTTCACATATTCATCTTTCTGGATCTTTGCCATAACTCATTAAAAATTTTTTAAATTGAAATTTTGATCACTTATTTTAACAATTCATTAAAGGCTTAAATGTTACGCTTTTTTATAAAGAAAATAATTTTAACAATGATATTTTATTCATTAGAAACATGAAGAAATGATGACAACTGAATTTCTCTATATTTTCATTAACACAACCATTACAATTTTCTCTTAACTAAGTCTTATATAACATACTTTCATTTGAAGAGTAACATTTAATAGCTTTCAGGGATAACCTGGGACTGTTACACAATGCACTCAGAATGAGTCATAGTTATTCACTTAAACTGAAATGGGCTGAATTTATGAATGAATGATCTGTTTTGATTCATTTTCACAAACATGATTCATTAATGTTTCAAAAATTCTAATGGAACTGATGTTTTCATCTTAGAAAGGGAATATAAAGAGCAAAATTTTTAAATACCACAATGCGGTTTCCACCAGTATGAAAAATAATTACCTATGCTTTAAGGCATTTTCTAAGGGAAGTTAAGATTCTCTAAGTAATGTATAAAGAACAACCTTATCCATGGTTTAGTTTGCTAATTATGAAAAAAGTAATTGATGCTTACTCATATGGGAATGAGAAACTACTATGTATTTGAGTTTCTTATAATTTCTGTAGAACTTAAATAACTTTAAGTTCATTCCAATTTGTTGTAATGCAAAGTCAATGGGCAAAAGATAAGCAATGGTCTTGTCAAAAATATTAGAATATTTAGCTCCATATTATTAAAATAAGTATAAGATATAGTATTAGCATAGTTATGAATATGCACATTTTACATATGGTAGAAACTTGTAGAATCGAAACTGCACCACACCATCTTCATTTCAATATGTGCAAAACAATAGCCAGAATTGAAATGATCTACCCAAAGCTATAGAATCATAGCATTTTAGGCTTGTGAAGAACCTTTTAAGACATCATCTCCAACCATCCCCTCAAAAGAAACTAATCATCCTCTATAGTAGCACCACCAAGTGAAGAGCCACCATATGCACTGCCACCACAAAGATAGGTGGTCAACTGATCACTCCTAACACTCTTTGACACTTTGTTTATTACAAAGTTGTTCTTCATGCTATGCTAAAATCTGTTTTCCTTCAACTCCTACTCTTTGGTTCTACCAAGTAACTTAATCATAACCTGTGCCTTTAACAATCCACTAATAATTTGGTCATATATCCTGTTATTTCTTTGAAGTTTTATTGTTGTAAATTTAGGAATAAACGTTATATGTATATATATCATGCCTCTAGTTATAGTAACTGCAGCAATAAGTTGTAGTGACCATGATATATAAAATAAAAGACAACTTCTGATAAACTTCAGAGGTATTTTTAATATCAAACCCCTGACATGTTTAACGAGAGTCATGGTGGCTGAAGTGTCTCAGGAATTCCAAGATATCAAAGCAGATGACTAGGAGTCCTACTTGCATGAGAATTCTAAATTCTTTTCCCCTCCTTCACAAAGACATCCTGGGAAAGGAAGGCTTTGCTCAGATCTTATGGGCATAAGAATTCAGACTAGAGACTGGGTGTGGTAGCTCACGCCTGTAATCCCAGACTGTAGGAGGCCAAAGATGAAGAATTGCTTGAGCCCTGGAGTTTGAGACCAGTCTGGGCAACATAACAACATTTTTTTTTTAAAAAAGAGTTCACACTAGAACATGAGAGAAGGACACGGCTAGGAGCTCCAATATTTGCAGGGCAAATAACTTACTCTGAGGTAAAAGAATTGTGATTAGTGAGATACAGAATCAGGGTTTATAGGTATTTAACAAAATACTGTATTTATTTCCAATCTTGCATTACCTGGCTCAGCCTGAGGACTTGATCCCAGAACACAGAAAGGGAGAAAATGGTAGTTACTGGTTGAGACAAAGCTTCCCTTGCCTTCAAAAACCCCTGTAATGGCAGGAAAAGTCAGGTTCAGATACTTGAGAAGATAAAGTAAGAGCAGAAAAGCAGTGATGAACAGCAGCAGGAATGAAGAAAGAAAAAAAATGGGAATAGAGGAGATGACAATAAATTGCCCCACGAGCAACAGTGCTGGTTATTTCTTGAATGAAGGGACAGTAGAAGCAAGAAAAGACAAATAAATCCCACACTGGAAAAAAAAAAAAAAAAAAAAAAAAAAAGTCATACCAGCAAAAACAATGATAAGAAAACATTAACAACTGCTGACAAGCTGCAAGCTGGTTTGAGTCATTTGAAACCAAAAGGGAAAGCAATAGGAATTAGAAGTGGGGCTTGATATCATACTAACACTAATAAGTGAAGGTATTCATAATCAACACACTCTGGGATTGTAATTAGGTTCCTGTCTTCCCTACACAGGGTGAGATATGAGAAAACAAAGGTGATACCGCTCAACAAACTTGAATTCATGTTGACACTTTTTCTACTCTTAAGAGTCAAATCAAAAGAAAATTTGTAAAAATCCATAAACTTTGGTCAAATAATCAAGGTGGTATCTATGGCTCACTACTTATATAGTTAAAAGAGCATTTCTGCATAATCTTGATTGGTGCTCATGTTGAAGACTCTGAGGCACTAAAATATCACCAGTATAAAGAGTACATTTTTGGTATATGGTAGCTACCAAGGCAAACAAGTACTGTACACAAATAAACTTAAAAGATATTTCAGCAAATTTATTTCAACATATGGACAGGGTACCTACTAAACAAAGGCATTATTTTAACACAGAGGATCAGAGATTAAAAGAGACAAATTCTATTGTTAAGGACATGAAATGAAAGATTATATTCCTTGAGCACTTTAGTGATTTGTTTTATTTTGTTTTTAGAGACAGGGTCTCAGTCTGTCACCCAGGCTAGAGTGCAGTGGTACAAATATAGCTCACTGTAACCCCAATCTCATGGGCTCAAGGATTCACCTCAGTCTCCCCAGTAGCTAGAACTACAAAAGCATGTCACCATGCACAGCTAGTTTTAAAAAATTTGTGTAGAGACAAGGTTTTGCTATATAGCCCAGGCTCATCTCAAACTCCAGGCTGCAAGTGATCCTCCTGCCTTCTTAGCCTCTCAAAGTGCTCAGATTGGTGAGCCACTGTGACTGGTCAACACCAATAAGGTTAGTTGTACCAAGAAAAAGACAGCATCATTGCTCCTGCCCCTGTAAGTTTCAGAAGTACAGTACAAGTTTCCCAAGTGTTTATTTCATCAGTAGTGGGTTATTAACAAGTTTACTAGTTGGTGTACTATTTATAGGCCTATTATAAGCAACAACCACTCACTAGCTCAATTAACTATATGAAATGTGCCTGTCCACATACAGACTTGTTAAATTTAGGACTCTCATTCAGAGTACTCATTCCCAGAATTAACTAAAGAGATATGGGATTAATTAACAAATTATTCTGGAATCAAAAAATCTTGTTAGAATGAATGTTGGAATTTATCTAATCAAACTTTTCTTTCTACAGAAATTACTTTTATAATGTCATCCAACTAGGGTATGAACACATATAATGATGGGACTTCGGTACAAACAACTCCATTTTTATACAGCTATAACTGTTGGACAGTTCTTCCTTGAGTAAAAAATCTGCTTCCTTATAACTCACTCTCACCTGTTGGTCTACACTCTGCCCATTAGGGGTACAGAGAACAAAGTCTTCCAAGTCACTGCTCTCTTTTATAGGTTGAACATCCTTTACTTGTAAGATGTTTCTATAGTCTTTTAAAAGAAACAGTTCATGCTTCTATGATCTTCTGGTTATCTTCCTTGAGACAATCCTAGTTTGTTAATACTTCTTTTAAAAATGGTAAAAAGATACCATCTAAACAGCATACGCCACCATCTGTTTTGAACTTACATTTCTATTTTTGCAGTCCAAGATCTCATTCGTTTTATCTTACGCAATTGGAATTCAATAGATGACTCATTTTAGCTCTGGTTCTGCTAAAATAAGCAATGCTATTCATAAAGTTAAGTCCTATCTTGTACTGTAGTAGACACTGACATTTGTTTTGGAGCATAGACTCTGAAGTCCCTTTGTGTGATTAAAAAGTCTCCTTGGTATGAGGTAAAGATCATCACTCCTACAGGTGCTGATAATCTAACAGGCAGTGATGAGTAACTACACAATTTCTGTTGCAGAAGTGGTATCTGTGGGGAAGCAAGTAATGAGTTCTCAGTGAAGAAGGTGAAGGGGAATAATCATGGCACTGATGATGACCTTCTAATTAGATCATTTCTATGTGGATGCCCTTTTTGCCCCATTTGGGCTATAACTCTTCACTGTAATACACCCCTAGTGTGTGAATGGTCTGACTCTGCTGTGGCTCCTACAACCCAAAACGGGGTTCCCCTCTACATAGATGGCCTCCTTACTCTTGCTTGAACTCTGATTTCCCCATGCTGAACCATGGTGTCAATGACTATCTCATTCTGCTCAGGTTCTTACACCCCACACCAAACTGTCTTCTTGAGGATACCTTCCTCAGCCTGATTAGGCTCTTACTCCCTATACCAGGCTAGCTTCTTGTATAAATTCCCTACTCATTCTGCTTGGGTTCTAACTCCCTGCACTATGCAGTTCTCTGAGGTGATATGCTCCTCACCCAATTTGGGTTATGACATCACAGTCTGAGGAATTATAGCTTGCCTCTCCCACCCCCCAGTTCCTACCAGTGCACTGTCTATTTTGTTCTGCCCCACCTAATGACTTCAGGGCTGAACTGTTAGGAAAGGAAATGAGAAGAGGCAAAGTTTGAACTCAAACCCAAACATGATGTGCTTAACTACTACCCTGTTAGATTAATAAAATTAAACAATCATCAATATTTTTGCTTGTCTTCCTAAAACATATAATTTGAAGGGGCCAGGACATGTAACAACTATTCAGGTATGGCTTGTCTGTATATTTTTTGCTTTTTACAACTTTCCCTCTTGCATGTAGTGGCATGGAATCACCAAAGTAAAAGTGCCATAACAATGCAACACTACCAGGTATTTAATTAACAAATTGTTACTTTTAGCCCCATTTATTTATTTTGAGGTGTTATGGAAGAAAAGAGAAAAAGACAATATCTGAATCTTAATAAAGAGGATTTTTAGCTACAATTGTTTGTCTGTATAAACACTGCTTGCCTGACACACAGAAATGCTCAAGAAACATTAATTTTTCTCTTCTTCATTCAAGTTAAGCATTTATTGAGAATTCTTTATGTGTTGCATGCTGTGCAAGGCAGCAGGACTACAAACACATGTAAAACTTATTATTTGACTTAAATTATTTCCGTATGTGTATTTAGGGCTAGAAGAGGAGAGAGACTGAAGCAAAAAGGCTTCACAGAACAGAAGATAGCTAAAGGAGGGTACCAATTTATCATCAAGAGACCCAGCTCTACATAGGGTTCTTAGGAATTCACCACATATTCTTTATAAGATAATATGTAACCCAAATTTAGAAAACCTGTCTAATTCCCTATTCTGTATAGCTCTCCACAAAATAAAACTAAGAGGGGCAATCTTTAGCACACATTACAAAGATCTATTAATATTAAACCTAAAAATTACTCATTCAATAAGTTTTTACATTTCTGTATACAAGTTACCAGGGAAAATGACTTAATTTTTACAGTATCTCTCATTATACAAGACAATCTATTGACAAGCTATCAAAGCACTTCACTACAAAAATATAAAAACATCAAGTTGTTAGATCAATTTCAAAATACCACTCAACAGAAAAAAACCGAGCCAGATTCAAGATAGTACACTAATTTAAAAAGCAATCATGTATTTTTGCTGAAACCAATGGACAGTGGCTTCAGATGGGAAAAAATGAGACATGGGCCCATAACAGTAGTATATATAAACCTAACTAATAAGCAGAATGGGAAAGAGCTAGAACAGAAAGCAACACTTTAAGATATTTAAAAGTGGTGCATGATCCAAAAGGATATGAAATAAGGAAAAGAGCTAAGGGAAGACAGACATCAAATTGTGAAGAGGACTCAGAAAGAATGGTATGGGGTAATAAAAAATGATCAAATCAAATGAGCAACATATATTTTAAAATTATTTTCACTATAAATATGAAACATATATTTTTAAAAACAAATATTGAGTTCTTGTTTCCAGCCCACAGTAATTTATTCCCTTTTCCCCTTTTTTTGGGTAGAAGGAAGAAAGAGAAGCTCAAGAATGCATTTAAAAGATTACTTTCTTATAACTTATTGAGCATTTCTAGATATCTGTAGTAGGAAGATTTCTGGTCCAACAGGTACCACATATTTAAACAACTTTTTCAGCAATTTCAATCTCTTGGTGGCTATTCAAAAAAGTGAAGCTATTCTTTTCTTCTGTTGCTTTTTTTGAACACTTTTCTCTCCATCTAAAATGCCTTGAGACCCTTTGTCCTATCCTGTAATTTTGAACAGTCAAAAATACAAAGAGGGGAGAGCCTTTTTTATTTTCTATCTGGTTCCCTTTATCCTTTCCTGTGTTTTTGAAAGTTCTGCCTAGTAATTTTAAAACAGTCTCCAGTCTTACAATCTATAATAGAGAGAAAGAAGTCTGTTTTCCACTAGAACAGAGAAATGTGTCCCTGACTAACAATATCTTCACATGGTAGTTAGATCCTGCCATTAGGATACTGTTAGTATTACAAGCAGATTATAAATTAGATAGGCCTTTTTGTCCAGACCAAAGGGATCACTGCCATATACAAAATCAATTTAATTGATTTATGGGGGGTTACAGATTACAGTTACAAATTAGCTTTTGAAATATAAACTATTTATAATTCAGTGTCTGGTTAACTGTAATCAACAATTTTTTGTATTTTAAGTCACACTTAAAAGAGTAAGGAGTAGCTTTATCTGCAAATGTGTCTGAAAATATCAATGCTATATCAGTTAAAATGTTTCTATTATAAGGAATATTTATTGAAAACAATTTGAAAAAAAGATGTACAAATAAACCCAAGGTGTATGCGCTATTAGAAACTCATATTCTATCAGATACAAAGTATAAAAATAATTTTCATAAAAACAATTGAGACATGAAGACAGGCAGGTTTATTATACTTCTTGTAAATTCACCTACCTAGTTTCCCTTAATATGTGAACTCTACCTGTTTGTGAAGTTACCTTAACTGCTGCACAAATGATTTAAATTAACTTAGATATATTTTTAGCTCTCAGAAACGCAAGGTTTAAAAATAAATAAGTGGGACTTAATTAAACTAAAAAGCTTCTGCACAGCAAAATAAATAATCAGAGTAAATAGGCAAACTACAGAATGGGAGAAGATATTTGCAAACTATATATCTGACAAAGGACTAATAGCCAGAATCTACAAAGAACTCAAACAAATTTAAGAAAAAAAGAAAATGCCAATAAAAAATGGGCAAATGATATGAACAGACATCTCTCAAAAGAAGATAAACAAATGGCCAACAGAACATATGAAAAAATGTTCAACATCACTCATCATTAGGGAAATACAAATTAAAACCACAATGAGATACCACCTTATACCAGTCAGAATGGCCATTATTAAAAAATCAAAAAACAACAGATGTTGGTACAGATGCAATCGAAAAGGAACACTTACACACTGATGATGGGAGTGTAAATCAGTACTGATGGTGGGAGTGTAAATCAGTACAATCTCCATGGAAATCAGTATGGAGATTTCTCAAAGAACTAAAAGGGAATCTACCATTTGATCCAGCAATCTCACTACTAAGTATCTACCCAAAGGAAAAGAGGTTGTTACATAAAAAAGACACTTGCACTTGCATGTTCATCACAGCACAGTTCACAATTGCAAAGATGTGGAATAAACCTAAATGCCCATGAACTGATCAGTGGATAATGAAAATGTGATATACACACACTACGGAATACTATTCAGCTGTCAAAATGAATGAAGTAATGTTTTTTACAGCAGCTTGGATGGGATTTGGAGAGCATACTGTAAGTGAACTAACACAGGAACAGAAAACCAAACACTGCATGTTCTCACTTATAAGTGGGAGTATAACTACATATCTGTATAGGCATAGAGAATGATAAAACGGACACTGGAGACTCAGAAGGGGAAGTGGGGACAGGGTGGAGAGATGAAAAATCACCTATTGGGGACAATGGGCACTGGTGGTGGGTACACTTAAAGCCCAGATTTCTTTGTCACTATACAATGCAACCATGTAACCAAAAACTGTATATCCTAAAGCTATTGAAAGAAAGAAAGAAAGAAAGAAAGAAAGAAAGAAAGAAAGAAAGAAAGAAAGAAAGAAAGAAAGAAAGAAAGAAAGGAAGACAAGGTTTAAGTGTCAGGCTAAACATTTTAATTTTAATTATTGATCTAATTACGTCTCTGAAAAGAGTTAGGTCTATTTCTTCTTTGATTACATAGATTAGACAGTCTAGGGAAAATGGTGGAAGAGAAGGGTACTGTGAAGCCTGGTTTGAGTGGGATAGTCTTGTTTTACACCAGTTATCTTGAAATAATTGCTAGACTCCTTTCACTCTCAAGTGTATCCCAGTTTGAATGACAATAAAGTGTCTAATCACCCCACTTCTAATGTTCGCTTTGTAAATTAAAGCAAAAAATATTAGTTAAGTACCCAATATACAATAGGCCAAGAATTGAAGGGGATACAAAGAAATATAAGAAATGGTATCTGTCAGCAGGGCATGGAGGCTGACGCCTGTAATCCCAGCACTTTGGGAGGTGGAGGTGAGAGGACTGCCAGAGCCCAGGAGTCGAGACCATCCTGGACAACTTGGTGAGATCTCATCTCTACAACAAATCAAAAAATTAGTCGGAGTGGTGGTGCACGCCTACAGTTCCAGCTACTTGGAAGGCTGAGGCAGAAGGATCGCCTGAGCCCAGCAGATTGAGCCTGAGGTGGCCATGAGCATGCCACTGCACTCCAGCAAGGGCAGCAGGGTGAGACTCCAACTCAAAAAAAAAAAAAAAGAAAAAATGAGATGGTATCTGTCCTTAAAGTGCTTAGGTCTTAGTTGGAGAGACTGAATAAACATTTTAAGTTAAACAATACAAAATTAATTAACTTTTAAAATAAAATAGAAAAAATATTATAAGATGACACACAGTTATTTGGCAAATGAATGGCAAAATAATTGGTATTATTATGGGTTTTCACAGGAGATGGGGCTCTCTTTCTATTAACGATAACACCACAGCACTCACCAACATTTATTGAGTGCCTTATGTGTGCCAGGTCTGATTTAGAGTGTTTTACATGCATATTAGTAAACCCTCACAATCAACCTATGAGATGTAGTATTATTAATAGGGATGGGAATTTTATTGATGAAAAATACTCACACGAAGGTTAAGTAACACATGAGAGATCATTTAGCTAGTAAGCAGCAGAGTTGGAATTTAAACCCAGAAAAGTCACTGCCCTTTTTATTGTTTTCATCTTCACATATGAAAGTAGTTCTCAAATGGGGGCAATTTTGCTCTCAAGTGGATATTTGGTGATGTCTGGAGACATTTCTGTGTGTCATAAATAAATAGCTGACAGGGAGTTCCCAGTGTGCAGAGGCCAGGGATTCTGCTAAATGTCCTATAATTCAAAGAACAGCCCCCCAGAGCAAAGAATTACCTAGTCCAAAAGTCAACAGTGCTAATGGGGAGCTCACTAAAGAAAGACTTTCCAAAAAGCCTGTTAAAGGTAAGATTGGAGCTCAGACTTGAAGTACTGGTAGGATTTAGGTAGACTGGGGATGGTGGTGATGGGAATGAATTCCAGATAAGTGAAATAGTACAGGTAGCACAAGACTGGTTCAACAAACAGTGAATAAGCCAATTAGAAAGACTGAAAGAAAGCAATATTGAAGTAGAAGTAGCAACAAGACTGAAACTTGAAATGATCTTTTTGAAAGACCAAGGAACCTGGAATAGATTATCTGGAGATCTGTAAAAGGGGAAGTGACATGAACAATATAATATACTCAAGAATAATCAATATAATCAGGAAACCAGGGCAAGGAGACTAGTTAAAATATTACTGCAATACTTAGGTGATAAGGTCTCAAGAGTTTGTGCTTTTGTGTGGTGGTAGTGAGGCAGACAGGAAGAAACCAAAAGCACATATACTACTACTGTGTATTATAAATCTTTGAGTTTTTTGGTCTCAAACAATCATTATCAACTGCCATTCCTCTTACCTGTAATGCACTGAACATGACCATCGTCACTTCTCATTGTAAACACTTCCCCTGGGTTAACTTGTACTAGAATAACCTTAAAATGAGGAGAAAAAGTATTAATCAAAACAAACAAAAAAAAGACTAAGAATATAAAAATACTAAATATTGCTAGTAACAGAGCAGATGTGGGCTATTCAACCTTATGAAACTGGAAAGGAAAATGGGGATTACACACTTATAATATGGGTTTGTTAAGAATGTATTACTTCACTTTTCTAGAGGTAAGACTTAAGCTAAAAATAAAAGGAACAGAAAAAGAAGAAAGTAACAAACTTTTACTGGAAAGAAAAGTCAAAAAGTTTTACTATGAAACAAAGATGGAGTCAAATCACAGACTATATGAACGATCTATGCCAGTTCATCAGTTGCGAAGTACTTCATTTTTCTAAAGATAAATTAATAGGTAGAGCATGAGTTGAACACACTTGAACTAGTATAACACTTTAAGTTATATCTAAGAATGTGATAAATTAATCCCTCCATCTTAGGTAATTTTCTTTTTATTGTAAAGGTAAAACATACTAATTTTATGACATTTGCAAAAAAGAGAAAAATACTAAACTAGGGGAAAGAAAAACTAAAGACCTGCTATCCTGACATAAATACTGTTAACATTCTGATAAATTTCTTAGTCTTTTTTTTTTCTTCTGCACAGACTTGATCACCCCTAAATTCTAGATATAAGATATTCAATTTTATATCTCTTTTAAAGTTGAATATTATAAAAAAAGATTTCCATGCAATTATTCAAAATATTCCATCAAATGACCAAACTATAAACTACTTAACCTTTCCCTTAATGAAAGGAATTTAAGTAGTTTTCAATTTTACTATTATTACACACAATGCCAAAGTGAACATTTTGGTATGTGGTTTTCCTCTTTCTATAGCTAGTATTGTTTCCTTATAATATACACCCAAACCAGAATTCTGGTGCCCTTATAACACTGCCTTTTATAAGGGTTTTACTACTTCATAATCCTTCTCATAGTCTATGAGAACACTCTTTTACTACATTCTCTGCAATCCTGAAATTTACAGTTTTAAAACCTTTGCTGCCTTGACAGATGAAAATAGGATATTACAGGATGAGTATCCCTTATCTGAAACACTTGGGACCACAAGTGTTTCAGATTTTGGATTTTTAAAAATTTTGGAATACTTGTATATACATAATGTTATATCTTGGGGACAGGACTCAAGTTTAAACACAAAATTCACTTGTCTCATATACACCTTATATGCATAGCCTGAAGATAATTTTATACAATATTTTCAATAATTTTGTGCATGAAACAAAGTTTTGACTGTGTTTTTAACTGCAACCTGTCAAACGACCAGTCACATGAGGTCAGGTATAGAATTTTCCACTTGTGGCATTATGTTGGTGCTCAGAAAGTTTTTGATTTTGAAACAATTTGGATTTTTGAATTAGGTTTTATCAATCTGTACTATTGTTTTAATTGACACTTCTTTGAGTATTATCTCTAAGTTTGTTACTAGCTCTTTCGTAAATTGCCAGTTTATGTCTTCTTACCCATTTATCTTTTGAGTTTTTAAGTGTTGTTAATGATGTATATGAATTATTTGCAGATTAAGAATAATAATATTGTACTATATTATGCTGCACATATTTTTCTCCTTTTGTGTTCTTTTTCTTTACTATAATTCTTTATTTTTTTGCAGTCAATGTTATCAATTTTTTCTCTTGTGATAGCTTCTATTGCCTCTTTATTTAAATTTATCTGCAGCGGTTTCTCTTGCCCATACCAGCTATAGTATGTCTCCCTTTCTTTCCTCTTTTCTTTCTCTAATCAAATTTGTTTGAAACTTAAAAAAATAAACAAATAAATAAAAATAAATTTATCTGCAAATCTGTTGTCCAATGATAGTCATTAGCCACATGTGGCTACCAAGCATTTGAAATGAGGCTAGTCTGTATTGAGACGTGCTGTAAATGAAATACACACTGAATTTCAAAGTCTTAGTAAACCTAACCAGAGCAAGTAGGCGAGAGAAAGAAATAAAGGGCATCCAAAGAGGAACGGAAGAAGTCAAATTATCCTTGTTTGCAGATCTTATATGTAGAAAAACCTAAGAAATCCACCAAAATAAAATAAATTTAGCAAAGTTGCAGGATAAAAAAACCGACATATAAAAATCAGTAGTGTTTCTATGTACAAATAGCAAACTGAAAAAGAAATTAAAAAGATAATCTCATTTACAAAAGCAACAACAATAAAAATATGTAGAAATAAATTTAACCAAAGAAATGAAAGATCTCTAGAAGAAAAACTATAAAACACTATTGAAAAAAATTGAAGAGGACACAAAAAATGGAAAGATATCTTATGTTCACGGATATCTGTGGTCCTATAGATATATTACCCAATATATCTATGTTACCAAAAGTGATTTACAGATTCAATGCAATCCCTATCAAAATACCAATAATATAATATTCTTCATAGAAATGTTTTAAAAATCCAAAAATTCATATGTAATCACAAAAGACCTGAATAGCCAAAGCAATCCTGAGCAAAAATAACAAAGTTGGAGGCACTACACCATCTGATTTCAAATTACACTACAGAACTATAGTAACAAAAACAGCATGGTATTAGCATAAAAACCAGACAAATAGATCAATGGAACAGAACAGGGAGCCCCCAAATAAATGTACACACTTACAGCCAATTCATTTTCTAATTTTTTTAAAACTTCCTCTGTTTTCTACCTTTTAGCTTCGCCTTGACTTAAAACTCAACCGCCAACTCATTTTCATCATAGGCATCAAGAACATACACTGGGGAAAGGGCAGTTTCTTTAATGAATGGTGCTGGGAAAACAGGTTATCTATAGGCAGAAATATGAAGCTCGATTCCATCTTTCATCATACATATAAAAACAAACTCAAAATGAATTACAAGCTTAAATGTAAGACCTGAAACTATAAAACTACTACAAGAAAACACTGAGGAAACACTACAGGACAATGGTCTGGAAAAATATTTTTTGTTTAAGACCTGAAAAGCACAAGCAACAAAAGCAAAACAAACTGAACTACATCAAGCTAAAAAGCTTCTGCACAACAAAGGAAACAACTGACAAAGTGAAGAGACACCCTGTAAAACGGGAGAAAATATCTGCAAAGCACCCAACAAGAGACTGATAACTAGATTATATAAGGAACTCAAACAACTCAATAGCAAAACAAACCAAATAATCTGATTAAAAATGAGTAAGAACCCTGAATAAACATTTCTCAAAAGACATACATAACGCCAACAGGTATATGAAAAAATGCTCAACCAATCATCAGGGAAATGCAAATCAAAACCAAAGAGAGGAATTTTAATGTTTCCAACAGAAACATTATATATATAATTATATATATATATATAATTATAAAATAATTATAATTTTTTTTCATGTTTTCACTTGGTTACTAAAAATTGTAACATTACTTATGTGGCTTACATTGTATTTCCATTAGACAACACTAATCTAGAAGTTTGATAAGTACTAGTTTCTATCTTCTCCTAGTTTTTATAGAATGTAATTGCTTATATTTGTTTCCTTAATGTACCTTAATTTATCTGGAGAAGATTCAAAAATATTTTTCCCCAGAAAGCTGACCAGTACAATTTGATAAATTTAAGATACTTCCATTAGCACACTATATACTCACCTGGTCTACCTCACTCATGCCACCATTTGCTCTGGCAAAAGTAACTTTGGAAATATGTTTTATTTGAATAATTTTGAACCCTTTAACTTGAGATTTGCGATGGGTACATCTAAATTATTACTTTTCTAGTCCAAACATTGCTTTGATATTGACTGGTGAGAGAAGTGCTATAACAGGAGCAATAAAGTGCTATCAAAGCACATAAGACTAAGTATCTAAATTAGTCCGCTACCTGAGCACCTATGTATATGCACATTTGAATGTTTAATGGCTCTCTGGAGTGTATAAAACTTAAGCTGAGTCCTAAAGACTCAGCAGAAATTAGCCAGGCAAGAAGAGTAAAAAGGCCTTTTAGGCCCCCTAAGACAGTAAATGCAAAACTCAAGGACTGGAAACACTATGAAGTTTATTGTGTTCAATAAACCAAAAGAAGTTCAGTTCTATATGGTTAGAGCACAGGGGTGAGGGACAAAGGGAAAGGGTAAGAAATACAGAAAGAGGTAGATAGGAACCAGCTTATGAAGGATCTTGTGAACCATTTTAGGAGAAATAAGTTTTACTTACGCAAGGTAGTGTCAGGAAAGATTAACCTGACACAGCATAGCAACTGGGTGCATGCAGGCAGGTCAGTTAGGAGGCTACAGCAGTCATCGAGGTAGGATTCTTTAAATGCATTGATGGTCTACTTTTAATTTTTATTATTTCCTTTCTTTTGTTTTTCTTAGGCTTACTTTTCTGTTTTTCTAACCTTTGCAGTTGAATACTCTAATTCATTCTCTCTTTAATAATATATACATTAAAGATGAGTTTTACTTTATTCAGCTTAACCATATGGAGTATTTTCACTATTATTTTTCGGATTTTCTGTCACTTTCTTCTCGATCTCTTTTGTGATCCAAGAACTGTTTTAAAACATACTTAAAATCAAAGTAGGTTGAAGGATTTTCATTTTGCTTTTATTTCCAACACGTTTAATGATTCCAACAAATCTATGGTTCTTAATTTGTTTTTAATACATTCTGTCTTCTCCATGCCTTCCTAGTTAGTGACAGAATTTGATACTCGTGGTGAATTACTGAGACCAACAGGGAGTTAAAGTACAAGACTTCTTAACTTGGGGGCTACAGATGTGATTCAAGTGGATTGTAAATCACCCGGAATGGTCTATGAAACTTTCTGCAGATATTATAATTTCTGAGTTCACTGGTTAACTACATTTCATTAGATTCTTTTTTTATTAAATTTTATTTTATTATAGAGATGTGGGGTACAAATAAGGATTAACTACTTAAGTAGGTTGCATGCAGGTGAAGTTTGGGCCTTCAAACAGTTTTCTCTTCTCCTGGTACAGAACCAGGTCATTAGATTCTTAATGGGATCTGAGACCCAAAGTAAATTAAGCATTACAAGGACAAGGAAATCAAGAGAAAATGATTAAAGCAATAAAGTGAATTAAAGCTGAAATGAATCAAGAGAAAATGATTGAAGCAATAAAGTGGCTAAACTACCTATATATTTTTGTTTTATCTCCACTTTATTCTGTGGATATAGATGCCTAAAAATGCAACATTTTGACAAAGCTACTTGGTGCTGAGGTTATCATGACAGAATGCCAAACTAACAGACAATCTGTAATTATTGAGAGAAAGATAAGAGACATTAGAGAGGCAATTAGAAAATACAAAAGACACTGCTTTAATGCAGTTGATAGACAAATCAGATATATTTAGGGAAAGAAATACAAATGTGGGCATATCTTACATATTCTTGAAGAATAAAAGAAAAAATATAATTAAAATCTACAAACAATCTATGAGCTCACTTTTTAAACACATCTAAGAATTTTTAGCTCTTCCCTCTTGTGACCTTTATAGGAGAGTAGCCAGTGAACAGGATAATACAATCCTTCTTCTGACTTTCCAGGTTGTAATTTAGTACTTTTTTGCCTATCTGATCATGTCTGTTATAAACCACTCTAGTCCAGCCAAACATGCCATCTTCATTCCTTGCTCCTGCCTCTACTCTTTTGCTCATGAAGTCTTCTCTAGGGTAACTAAAAAACATTGAGACTGGTTTTTGAACAAACATGCAAGAACAGTGCTATTATGAATATAAGCTTTGAAGTAGCTCTAATCTGTGTCTTCAATCTGCTTCACTGAGACAGAGCAGGATCCTCTTTTAGAGGCCTACTGGCCCTCCCCTGCCCAAGCATGGAAAAAAAGAAAAATCGTGAATTGCTTCAAGGGAAATTCCAGGCAGCTAGCTAGCCCTGAGAAATAAATGAGCAACTTGATAAGCAAGAAAGTAACAGAAGCTTAAAACAATAGCAAAATAAGTTAAAACTAAACTCTTTATAGAAACTAAAGATAACACCTTAACATTTGTTCCTGAGTTGTTTTCAGAAATGTGGACCCCCATCAAATGGATCCACTGGCACACAGACCTCAGATAAAGAGGAAATGAGGACTGAACTCTGCCATTTTGTTCCAAATTTCTTTCTTTCTTTTTTTTTTTTGAGTTGGAGTCTCACTCTGTCACCCAGACTGGAGTGCAGTGGCCACCCCCGGCCACCACAGCCTCAACCTGCTGGGCTCCGACGATCCTTCCGCCTCAGCCTTCCGAGTAGCTGGAACTACAGGCGCACGCTACCACGCCCGGCTAATTTTTGATTTATTGTAGAGAAGAGGTCTCACCAAGTTGCCCAGGCAGTCCAAATTTCATCCTCGGGGGCCTGGTGGAAGTTGCACTTGTTATCCTATAAAGTTAATTGGCTTAGTACTATCTGTTTCTCACCAGGCTATGAACTCCTTGAGGCCTTGGACTGTTATTTTTCTTCTTGGTGACCACAGAACATGTAAGAATGTGTGCCATACAATGGCTGTTTAATAAATGAGTTTTAGATTAGTGAATAAATTTCATCTTCTATTTCCTTGGACAATAGGTCTGTTTACCTTCTTCTTTTTTTTTTTCTTTCCATGCTTGGATAGGGGCGGGCCAGTAGGTCCCTAAAAGAGGATCCTGCTCTGTCTCAGTGAAGCAGATTGAAGACACAGATTAGAACTACTTCAAAGCTTATATTCATAATAGCACTGTTTGGTTTTTTTTTTTTAACTGAATATGAGTATATTAGTTGATATATGTGTATATCAAGCTTGGTTTTCCTAGTGTTTTTTCCCCAACTTTATATAGTGAATGATTTCTTTATAGAAACGATTAGTGTTTTCTAGAACTCTACAGTACAGTCAATATATGAGAGGTAATCAATAGAACTTGGTTCAATAAGTATGAATACTTCTTGCCTACTACACTACATCGCTAGGCACTGTGGGAAACTATAAAGGATATAAAATTTTGGCAAATTATATAAGTATCTACTCAACCCTGTTGATCAGGGAAGATTCCTGCTTAAGATGATTAACTACATAGAATTCAGAGGGACAGGCAGAAATTAATAAGATAAAGACAGAAAAAAGACATTTCAAGGAGAAAGCACACACAGTACACACAAAATCTTGAGAGTGAAAGAGAACTTGGACAATCTGAATAAAGGGAAGCAGTGTAGTATAGCTAACATTTAAACTACTTTGAGAAATGCAATGGAAACAGACAAGATTGGAAACATAAACAAAATAGTGAGCACTTGCCTCTAAAAAAAAAAAGGCAAAGAAGAGAAAGTAAGCTGGGCATGGTGATGTAGTACACCTGTAGTCCCAGCTACATGGGAGGCTGAGGCAGGAGGATTGCCTGAGCCCAGAGGTTTGAGGTTGCAGTGAGCTAAGATTGTGCCACTGCACTCCAGTGGTGATATCAGAATTGTAATAAACAGCCTCCAATTTTCTACTTCAAAAGGAGAGAGCAATTGATGGCCAAGGAAAAAAGAAATGTCATTAAAATCAGATACTATGTAGTCAAAATCAAAATGAAGAAAAAATCCTGATAGAGTTTTTGAGAGGTCCAAGCTATTGGTGGCAAAGTTGTTTCTGTTTCTCTTCAGAGCTTTAGGAAAAATTCTGTAGTAGACTCGCTTTGGTTGCCTTCTTATATATTAGAGTATGAATGAGATACATTACTTGTTCAACCTGAGGAAGTAGAAATGTCACATATGCCAGGAGAGATATTTAATTTGACAACTTCACCAAAACTATATAGATTTCTTCTTGGAAATAGAGGATCTTGTGATAATCAGTGAATTTCTGAGCTTTTCAGATATTTTCAACAGTGCCTAGAATACACACTCTTTATTCAGGGAATATAGTACATCTATAGCTACAAGAGGTGTCCAACAAAGTCCAAGGATTTGCTCATTGCCATGGCACAGAAGTAAGTTTTCTGTTTTTTTTGAATTGGAGTCTCACTCTGTCACCCAGACAGTGGCCGCTCCCTGCCACTGCAGCCTCGACCTGCTGGGCTCCGGCGATCCTTCCGCCTCAGCCTTCCAAGTAGCTGGAACTACAGGTGCACACTACCACGCCTGGCTAGAAGTTAAGTTTTCAATGCTTGCACAAACTCCAGTGATCTCTAATAAACAAAAAGTACTGGTCATTGCTTGGCCCCCTTTTCTACCTTGGGCAAGTGAACTTTCTCTTCCTCTCTCTCTCTAATTTACTTTTTAAATAAATTGTATTTTCCAAACTTAAAAAAAAAAGCATTGAGAAATTTGCCTGGCAAAAAAAAAAAAAGGTTGCTCAATTTCTACCTACAAACTTGACACCTCCAAACTCAACTAATGTCATATCTTGCTCTGCTAGCCAACCTAATGAAATCAAGCTCAGATTTTTTTGTGTTTGTTTTCATTTTTGGAATTGGAGTCTCACTCTGTTGCCAGTGGCACACTCACAGCCACCTCAGCCTTGACCTGCTGGGCTCAGGCGATCTTTCTGCTTCAGCCTTCCAAGTAGCTGGAACTACAGGCACGCACCACCACACCCAGCTAATTTTTTTATTTATTGTACGGACAAGGTCTCGTCAAGTTGCTCAGGCTGGTGTTGAATCCGTGGGTTCAAGCAATTCTCTCGTCTCTACCTCCCAAAATGCTGGGATTACAGGCATGAGTCACCATACTGTGCCTCAGATTTCTTTTATACAGGCTACTGGAAGGCTCCCTCTGGAGTGACAGTTTGGAAGATTAAAATGGAAGCCCTGACTGACAGGGAGAATGGAGTGATAGACCCTGACAGTGGAAATAAAGCCCTGCTTAATGGAGGACAGCCTACAGAGGAACTTCTGGGTAAACTCAATTAAACCATGAACCTGAAACCTGGTCTCTTCTTTTGCATCAGAAGAGTGGGAGTGAACTGCCTTCTAGCCAGCCACACTCCTTGTAATACCAAGAAAACACAGAAAAAGAAACCATAATAAATAGAAGACTAAGAGAGTCTTCTCTCATAGATGAGGCATAGAAACCAGCCTGCTAATCAGATTGCTACTTCACAGATTCATCTTAGGTTTATTCATAGTACTTGTACAGAGTTAATAAACTTTTCTGGTGAATTACAAATAATCTATTGTCTTTTTTCTAATTTTTAAAAATTTTCTAATTTTGTTCCTTAGAAAATATAAAAGAACTAAATTTTGCCTATTTAAAAAAAGGAGAAAATCAAATTAGATTAAAAAACACTACAGGGAGAACAATCCAAACACACTATTATGATAGGCTATTTTAGAACCTATCTCTTTGATTAACAGAACAAGCAGATAAAAAATTATTCAGTATATAGAATGTTTGAACAACACTATCAATGAGCTTGATCTAATGGCCATGGAAAGAACACTGCACTTAACAATGAAAATATATACATTCTTTTCAAGCACATACAGAATTGAAACAAAAAAAATCATAAGAATGGATATCATCATATAGAATATCATCAAACTGCACAAATTTCAAATAAATCATTAAATGTCTTCTATGTACATTTAAGTTAGAAATCAAGAATTTTAAAGCACATAAATATGTCTGCAAATTTTTTTAAGTTTCAGTAATTCATAGGTCAAGGAAGAAATTACAATGAAAAACAGAAAAGGAAGAGAAATGAATTATAATCTGTTAGGTCAGTGCACTAAATTGTTGCCACAGGAATGCAAAGAATTGCACAGAAGGTAGATTAGGGAAAAGGGAGTTTATTCAAAAGTAGATCAAAGAAAGAGTGAATCCACTTTCCCAAGAGTAGAGAAGGAGCTAGGATGCTTAAAGGAAACACTGACCCTGAATGCTCAGGGCTAGGGGCTTATAAGGCTTTTTTTTCAGAGGGGCAGGCAGACATTGTTGGGTAAGATAACACAGGGGCTGTTGCCATGGTAATGAGGTGATATTTTGTTTCTCATATCTTTGACAGCAGATGGATGTGTTGGTCAATCATGAGCACATAGACAAAGGTGGGCTGGTTGTTGGATGGGTGAGTCAGTCACATAGTCATGAAGGGCTGGGCCAGTAGCTGGTAGATAAATTCTAGGGACAAAGATGTTAATCTTAACATCTTATGACCAAGTAGAATGAAACTCACCTAGAAGCCTGGGAAACTGGTTGTTCTTCTAGTTAGTGATTATCGCAATGCATATAGCACTGACCTTAAGTACATGACCAGGTTTGCTCAAGGTGATCAGAGAAACTTCATTTTGGGCTCTGTCCTTTCAAAACCAAAATGTTATAAAGTAAAATCTTCAGAAGCAGGCAAAATTGTATTTATCAAAAAACATAGATCTTTAAATACGTATAATGAAAAAGACAGAAAATTAATATATTAAGTATTCAACTAAGTGACAAAAGGTATAGTTAATCCAAAGAAAGTAAAAAGAAAATAGAAACAAGAGCAGAAATAATCTGAAAACAAAGAAACGCTAGAGGATGACAGTTGTAAAAGTAATCAGGGTTATCAAAGATAACCAAGAGAAAAAATGCAAGGAATAAAAAGTAATTCCCTTTTCCAGTCTGGGAATTATTTTTCCCCCAAAGAGATACTCAATCCTTGAAGGATTTTATGTAAGTAGATGGTTTTCAAATGCATTTTATAATTATCTTTCTATGTAAATTTTATTTAGGGGAATATTAAAATCATGGCTCTTCTCCCAAGATTTTCACAAGGCTGGCTTGTTATTACTCCAGTATTCTATCCATTGATCCATCCATCCATCCGTCCATTCATTTATTTATTTTATATAGAGATGGGATCTCACTATGTTGCCTAGGCTGGTCCCGAACTCCGGGGCTCAAGCAATCTTCCTGCCTTGGCCTCCCAAAATGCTGGGATTACAGGAGTGAGCCTTACTCTGGTATTTCAGATGTCATCTTCTCAAAGAGACACTCCTTGGCCACCAAATTGTAGGTACATATACTCACACACTTTCTACCATATGGATATATTTTATTTATTTATTTATTTATTTTTTATTTTTATTTTTTTTGAGTTGGAGTCTCACTCTGTCACCCAGACTGGAGTGCAGTGGCCGCTCCCGGCCACCGCAGCCTCGCCTGCTGGGCTCCAGCGATCCTTCCGCCTCAGCCTTCCGAGTAGCCAGAATTACAGGCATGCGCTACCACGCCCGGCTGATTTTTTGATTTATTGTAGAGATGAGGTCTCGCTGCCCAGGCGGGTCTCAAACCCGCGGGCTCAGGCATATTTATTTATTTTTATTTTTAATCTAGTATTTATCACCACCTAAAATTATTTTGTATGATCATTTGGTTAGTTTTATATTGAGAGGTTTCTACTCTACTAGAATAAAAGCTTTTATAAAAGCCAACACTTTGACTTGTCTTATAAAATTCTACACCCTAGAGCATGGCCGATAATAGGTTCTCAATAAACTTTTGTTCAATGAATGAACAGCTGAACAGTGGAGCACTGTGGAAGTGTGAGAAATTCATTCATTCATTCAATGAACAATTATTGAGATTTTATTGCATGTGAGGATCTATACTAGATGAGGATCAAGCAGCAAACAAAACAGACAAAATTAACTGCCTTCATGGCATATTAGAGAAAGAAAGTTATAGGATTCAAGTTATGCCACTGAGTAATACCAACGGAGATAATTATTTTTAAAAGACAAAATTGAAAATGTTTGATTAGAATTAATGTATATAAATGTACATGTAGTTGAGAATCACATCACTTTTGCCAACAACCCAGGTCAAATCAGGGTTTCCTTGGAATAAAGGTGCCTGCCTAAATACTAAGCCTATACATAGGTTTCTGGCAAGTAATCAACAGATTCTTGGTCATCTCCAAAATGTAGAATTCACATAACTTCAAACGATCTGTATTACTGCGTCACTGTATATTCAACTGCTACAAATGCAGTGAAATTTTCCATTATCTCATCATAAATAATAGTATGATGTGATGAGCAAAGAGAAGAGTGAAAGGCGAGAACTACAAATGACGGACTAGTTATCTGACCTAAGATATATATGACAAACAACTATTTCTAGCATAATCATAAATGAACTGACCACAAAAATCTTGTAAACAAAGCAACTCTCAGAAATGTGACAGGTAAAGACCCTGGTAAATTATCCATAATTTTGTGACTTATATTATTGATGTCTCTATTAGCACAGGGGATATCATAGAGCACATTTTACAAATACAACATCATAAAAGGATTATGTAGTATTTTATTAGACTTTCAAAACCTAAGTTCTTCAATATCTTCAAATTTCACAGAAACAATCACACCCTTAACTTTGCATGTATCTCAGATACACTGCTAGTCTTCCAATTCCCACTAACTTTAAAGAATCAGAGTCCAGTCTTGTTACAATATTAATAAAAATTCTTCAATTTGTTTCTCTATTCAGTTAATTTCTCTTCTTACATTTCTAGCAATAGATTTGTTGGCATATTCAAGACCTCATTCTACTGGTATGATACATCAGCCTGGCAGTTTTCCTTTGTCATGCATTAGTGTAAATGCTGGTAACTTCTAATGTCTGGATTGAGTGACAATAGTGCATGAGATGATATTTGAGAAAAGCAATTATCTGAACATATGTCAATAGTCCAACTTCAAGCATCTTGAAAAGAGATATGCAGAGTTAGTGAATATTTTAAGTGTATTCTGAATTACAATATTCAGTGCTACTAATATATTACTTCTTGAATAATAGATAAACATATGCTTAAAACACATGTTTGGGGTAAGATGGCTACTACTAAAGGGCAGATTAACATTTATAATGATTGTAAATAATGCCATACCATGTAGACTTTTAAATTATTCTTATAAGTGTACTATAATGATATATGAAATATGTATACAAACACATTAAAAAACACAAAAGGGGTCTTATAATAAAAATGTCAGTGATTAAAGTTATAAATATGCCTAATATGTATGTCAGTGGATACCACAAAAATATAGAAAAACATGACTAAAATTTAGTGTTCCCTAAATATCTTAGTAAGCCATAAAAAAGATATTTACAATGGCTTGAAGAAGTTATAGAAGACAACAGATAAGATTTAAAGAGGTTCAAATACAAAATTATTACTTAGGGGAGAAAAATAAGGCAGGACAACAAAGATATCCCTGTAGTGAGGAAGAAAAGAGAAAGATAAGGGGGCATATATGCCAGACAGTGGTAAGCCTGATATAGAAACCTCTAAACAAACAGATCATACATTTGGGGAAAATTTAGAGCTATGTGAAACCTGGTATCACTGCCCAAATCAGATTTTTTTGAAGTAAACTAAAATATAATTATAGGTATGATTCAAAAGATTGCTTCATTTTACAAAACCATTCAGCAAACTATTCTCTTATACAGTAAATTCCTCCAGTGTATTTAACTTAAACACTAACTTACATCAAACAGGCACTTAAAGTGAGGCATATTCAAATGCATATTTATAATTAAAAAATTAGAATTTGAGCACCATCTTGAAATATGAACTACTGAAAAAAGTACCAAAATTTAGTCACTTATGTTCTGTCTATACAAATAAACTGTATTCAAATAGAAAGGCATAATCATTTATTAATAACATTTGCATGTATTTTAAAGGAAAAAGATGACTGAATAATATTTTTAAAACATGTATATCTTACTATCTAATTTTCAACCGCTAAATATAACTTTGAAAATATTATTTTACATTCCAATGGTAATACATAATTCCTTGGTTCCCTGCTTCAATTTTCCTTAACTGCTGTCAGTCTAAGATTCTTCTATATAAATGAGAATAGAAAAATAACTTTACATCTGTCCCACAGCACTATCAAAGTCTACCACAAGAGAAAATGTGTACCAGATGGAAGGGAAGATGTCTTAGAATCATCCTGGGACTTTTCCAAAATGCTACATATGTGTTAGGTTCCTCTCTGGAGGGGAAAGAGTCTGGTGTTTTTACCCTAGCCTGAATTCTAGGGAAACAATCATTCTTCTAACGTAATTACTCATAAGTTGCTAGATGGCAAGCAGAAAAACAATGCTATTATTTATCACTCTGGAAAGTGTCACTACTACTACTTTAAGTCCTAAAGGAGTCAATAAATGATGCAAAGTCGGTGCTAATATTTTAGAGTCTCTAAAGAAAAATTACAGAAAAAAAGCCCATATTGTTATAAGTTGTTCTGTACAATTAACAAAAATTTAACTTTTCAAACTTTTAGGAAGTGATTTTAAAGTTTGTTTCTACAATACTCTAATAGTTTAAATTTTTGAGTGATATTTGTCTAATTACAAAATATTTAAGGGTGTATTAATTCCTAAAAATGTTCACCTATATTTTTGTAAAATAATCAAATTATATTATATTATTTTTGTAAAAAAATACATTATAAGAAAGTAAAAAGTGTTAGCTGGGCACGGTAGCTCACTCCTGTAACTCCAGCACTTGGGGAGGCAGAGACAAGAGAATTGCCTGAGCCCAGGGGTTTGATACCAGCCTGGGCAACTTGGCGAGACCTCGTCTCTACAATAAATCAAATAAAAAAAAAATTAGCCTGGCATGGTGTCACATGTCGGTAGTTCCAACTACTTGAAAGGCTCCGGTGGAAGGATCACCTGAGCCCAACGGGTTGAGGCCTCGGTGAGCACGGGCAACAGAGTAAGAGTCCGACTCAAAAAAAAAGCAAAGAAAAAAGTGTTTATGAATGGCATCAGTTTTACAGATATAAGATAATTTTCTCCTTTCTACCCCCAAAGACACATAGCTTTCATTCTTCATTGACTTTAGGTCTGAGAGGCACAAAGTAAACACCTCACATCTCTATTTCTGAACCGCAGTACAGGGTTTAGCAGATACAGTAAGAAAATCAACCTAGAATTCAAAAACATATATTCATGTTTCCAATATTTACAAATAAATTACCTTGGCTACCATATTAGTTTGCTAGGGGTGCCATAACAAAGAACCACAGAAATGTGTTTTCTCAATTGTTTTCACACAGTGCTGAAGACTAGAAGTCTCAAATAAGGTGTCACCAAGAGTGGTTTCTTCTCGGGCCTTTCTTTAGGACTTGTAGGTGGCGTCTTTCCCTGTGTCTTCACATGGTTGTGGTCTATATGCGTTTGTCCCAATTTCCTCTTTTTATAAGGATACCATTCATAGTGGATTAAAACTCACCCTAATAACCTCATTTTAATTTAATTACCTCTTTAAAGACCCTATTTCCAAATACAGTCACATTCTGAGGTTCTAAAGGTGAGGACTTCAATATATAAATTTTGGGGTGGAAGGGCAATCCAGTCCATAACAGCAACTCCCAAATTATAGAAAACACACAAACATTTGAAATGTCTGATGCTTTTAACCCCCTTCTTATCCAACAGTTTCTTTATGCTTGCAGATGGGTGCCAACTTAATGAGATTGAGAGGATAAAAAAAGGGGAAAAATCCTTGGACCTTATATTCTTTATTGGTAGTTAACAACATACCTTCAGCAATGGTTAGCTAAACCAAACCATTTATTCCTTAACCCATGACTGAAGGTCTTCAGATTGCTTCAGCACTCATGGGGTTGTGATGATTAATGAGTTAATATATGTTAGGCACTTAGGGCAGTGACTGACATATAATAAGAACTATCTATGCACATGCATGCTAGTTATTATTGTAAGTACTGTATGAGTACTCTTAGTATTATTATCAGTGCAGATCTGTCACTTTAGGATTTGCCCCTGGCCTAGCAGAAGTAGATATACATGAGAGAAAATATACCTAGAACACAACGTTAACTGGATTTCTCCTGATGATCCCCATGTTCCCACTTTTCATATTTTCCTCTACTGGTCCTTTAGCTCTCTTACTATCCGTCTGTTCTATTCCTTTCAATCTAGCTTTCTAATGGTCATAGCTTCACCTTCATTTCCTGGTCTGTGATTTATTTATTATTCTCCAGCATGACAATCAATTCAGATTTGATTTCTGCTATCTGACAGGGTTTTTCAACCTCTACTGAGGACTTAGCCTTGAACGAAGAATTTCTTCTTCAGAGAATTCTATTCATCCTTCAAGACTCTGACATCCTAAAGCAATATTACATTATTCCTACTCTTAGAAATAAAAATGAGGCCAGGCTCAGTGGCTCAGCCTGTAATCCCAGCACTTTGGGAGGCTGAGGCGAGTGAATTGTCTGAGCCCGCGGGTTCGAGCCCCATCTGAGCAACTTGGCGAGACCTCAGCTCTACAATAAATCAAAAAATTAGCCAGGTATGGTAGCACTCACCTCTAGTTCTGGTTACTTGGAAGGCTGAGGCAGAAGGATCGCCAGAGCCCAGCAAGTAGAGGCTGCAGTGGCAGGGAGCATGCCATTGTACTCCAGTCTGCATGACAGAGTGCGACTCCAACTCAAAAAAAAAAGAAATAAAAATGAAACCCTAATTCCCCTAGCCATTGAATGGACCCTCTCTTGGTCAATGGAGACCCCAAGAGAAAACTTGAAAACTGAGTTTCATGATGAAAGGGAAGACTGAACACACTTCCTTAAACAATCTCCCTTGCTAATTGCCATTTGGCGTTCTTCCCTTAGGGCTAAACAGAAACCAGCTCTTTCAAAAGACTTGATGCACTAGATTTAAACCAACCACCTGATTCTGCTCCTTCTTTCTGTGGTTTAGATAAAACAACCAAACTGCATTCCTTCCTGATGAGAGACCGAGGAGTGCTGACCTGAGGATGCGCAATGAGAGTTTTTGTGCCCTGTACCTTTTGACATTAAAGGGTAGAAAACTCCACCACCGGGTAATGCTAACACTTGCATTTTTAATGTTTGTTTGTTTATTTATTTAAAGTCTGGGTCTCATCCTGTCACCCAAGCTGGAGTGCAGTGGCACAATCACAGCTCACTGCAGACTTTACCTCCTGGGCTCAGGTAATCCTTCTCTCAGCCTCCCACGTAGCTAGGACTACAGGGGCACGCCACCACACCCAGCTAATTTTTAAAATTTTTTTTGTAGAAACAAGGTGTCATTATGTTGCTTAGGCTGATCCCGAACTCCTCGGCTCAAACAACCCTCCTGCCTCAGCTTCCCCAAGTGCTGAGATTACAGGCATGAGCCACTGTACCTGACTAGTGCTACCATTTTTTGAACACTGGTCCCATGAAGAAGCACCTTCCATAAATATTTATGACTCTTCCTATAGTTTATTGAATATATATATCTGGCCACTCTACTCAGTATAAATTCCTGTTCCCTTTCCCCCTCACTCAAAATATGTATTTCTGACTGGAGGTTATGCTGCCCAGCCTGTCAGAAAGGCCTCCCTGCAGGCTGTAACCCTTTAAGAGAAACAGGGCGACCAGGCACAGTGGCTCACATCTGTAATCCCAGCACTTTAGGAGGTGGAGGCAAGAGGATTGCCAGAGCCCAGGTGTTCGAAACTACTCTGGGCAACTTGGCGAGACCTGCTCTCTACAATAAATAAAAAAATTAGCTGGGCGTGGTGGCACATGCCTGTAGTTTCAGCTACTTGGAAGGCTGAGGCAGAAGGATTGCCCGAGCCCAGGAGGTCGAGGCTGCGGTGGCCATGAGCATGTCACTGCACTTCAGCCTGGGTGACAGACTGAGACTCTGACTCAAAAAAAAAAAAAAAAAGAGAAACAAAGCACTACTTTCCAAATGTATGAATTTTGTCATTCTTTGGTTGACAAGTCCAAAGCACTATGCACATCCTTCTATTACAACAGTTAGTACAGGTAGTTAGCTGTTTACATACTGTCATCTACACTATAACACGAGCTATTCATAAGACTTCAATCCATTTTTATAGTTAGAGACTAAAACAGTACATGTAGAAAAATAGAAGTCGAACAAATGTTTGCTGAATTAACTACTGTCCATCTGCAAATGACTCCTAAGTATTTTCCTCTGGCTTCAATACTAGTGCTGTATGATGGACCAGTGCTGTCATTTGTGTGATGATAGAAGTGTTCTATAGTATTTGTGCTCTCTGATGTGATAGCCTCCATCTACATACAGCTGTTGAGCACTTGAAATGTGACTGATGTGAATGGGGAACTGAATTTGTAATCTTACTTAACTTTAATAGTTGAAATAACCACATGTGGTTAATGGCTACTGTATGAGACAATGTATCTCAGGATGCCCTAATCTTCAAACTTACATTTCAAACTACTTTCTGGATTTATTTACCTTGGTAAATTTCAAGTATCTCAATCTTACTATATCTAAATTTGAACTCATCTGAGTTTCCTGAGAAACTAAGCCGGGAAATTAATTTATTCTGAATATACTACCAATTCACAAAGAAGTCTGAATTATTTATGCTTTAACGGCTATTAAATTAACTTGAGCACACAAACTTTGAATTAATAAGTTTTATCTATACTTTGCCAGATCTAATCAATCTGTAGATGAGCTGGCTGATGTAACATTTCAACTAAAGTTCAAATAGAGATTAAGATTTGCTAATAATAGAAAGGAAAAAATTATCTAACTAATGAATTTGAATTTGGTTTTTAGTTCCTTGAAGGATAATAACTAAACTTAAGCAAGAATATATGCCTATATCAGTCAACTAATCACCCACTTAATTCATTTATTTGACAAAAAATGAGCAACTATCACGTGCTAGGCACTCTTTGAGAAGCTGGGGAAACCAGGGTGGATCAGTAAGAGAGACAGTTACAGTGAATTACAACACTAAAGAAGAATAATACAAGGCATAATATCTGATAATAGTAGTCTTTTTTTCTGTTTGGGCCCATTTTTTTCACAACTGCTTTTATAGAAATAAACTCATTTTGAAAAGAAAAATGGATTTTGTGTCACGCCATTCTATGTTCAAACCCTATTCTTTTATTTAATAGATGTGCAATTCTTAGGCAAATCATTTAGACTCTACGAACTTTAGAGTCTTCTTTTATAAAATGGAAATAACAATGTTTATAAGATAATGTTTTTGAAGGATTAAGAGAAATGCTTTATGTAAAACCCCAGCACAGTGCTTGACGTAGAATAGTCCCTTATCGAGTATTTATATTTCCTTCCAATCCAGTATAGAAGAGTCTTAATTAATCACCTAAACTATGTGAAATATTTTAGTTTTTGGCTATGGTAGAAAAATGGGCCATTATCCCATATATACAAATATATAGACAATACGTGCACATATGTGTGTATATAGTGTGCATATCTGCATGCATGACTATGTTGTACATGTGCAACTAAGGATTTGTGTCCTCATCTGTTTCAGAATGGCTTATAGTAGATCTGTCCCTCATTCTCACACTAATCCTACTAAAAAGGGTCCTATCATACCTGCACACAAGTGCCTTGTATCCCATTAAACATATGTACATGTGAGGGCTGGCAACAATTAAATCTTTGGTTTCTAAAGCCAGTTCTATCAAAAGGTCATATTTAAAATAATTTCCACTGAAAACCATTTTCAAGAATATATAAACTTTATAATAATTAGAATATCAGCACAAATTCAAATGTCCAAGTGTCATTTGAGTTTGAATGTTTTTTAACCATTTTACCATTTTTAAAAATTGGTATTCAGGCTGGCTTGGTGGCTCAGCCTGTAATTCCAGCACTTTGGGAGGTAGAGGTGAGTGGATTGCCTGAGCTAGTGGGTTCAAGACCAGCCTGGGCAACTTATTGAGACTAAAATAAAATAAAAAACTAGCTGGGTGCGGTAGCACACACCTGTAGTTTCGGCTAATTGTAAGGCTGAGGCAGAAGGATCGTCGGAATCCAGCAGATCAACACTGGGGTGGCTGTGAGCATGCCATGGTACTCCAGTCTGGTCGATGGAGTGAGACTCCAACTCAAACAAACAAACAAGCAAACAAACAAAAACATAAAAATTGGTATTCAAAATAAGCCCAGGGGATAATTAAATGACTAGCTTCAATTGTGTCTTACCTTATTTATTTACTTAAACGCTTACTCTGTCACCCAGGCTGGAGTACAGTGGCATACTCATGGCTACCGCAGCCTCGACTAGCTGGGCTCAGGCGATCCTTCCGCCTCAGTCTTCCAAGTAGTTGGGATCATCTAGTCTCCACCGCCCAAAGTGCTGGGATTACAACTGTGAGCTACCATGCCCGGCACTTTATTGTTAACAAAGCACTTTCACATTCATCATTTATTTATTAATTCACTGTTCATATAGATTATATTTGAGTAATAACATGAATTCCCTTAGTATGTTAACACTCTCATATGAACTGCCTACATTTAAAAATGAGCTAATTTATCTTTTAATAAAATTTGTTTTATGTTAATAATGTGAAAGTTTATGCCAAATGCTGATAGCCTCTTCAAATAAGTTTTCTTACATAAAGTGCCTAAATATATCAAAAGCAATTCATTATGCTCATTAGAACTCAAACACACAAGTTTTAATATTGAGATTTAGAATTAAAAAATAGGAATATTGAGACTAGATAAGATTTTGCACATAAAATCAAGTCAAAATAAATTATTCAAGTAATTCTAAGTTTCAAAAGCTGTATGATGACAAAATTACATGGATAACAAATACTGTTAGGCTATTTTGAACTCTGCAATAAACTATCAAATTGACAAGTGTGTGTATACGAATGAAACAGTAATTTCAATGATATTAACAAAAAAACTAAAACATAATTACTGAGGACATTCTTTAAAGAAGAATTAGTGCCTGTAAAAGAGCTTATGTTTCTTTCAGGTGTCTTTACAGCAATCTGTCATAGCTTTCCTATCTTCCTAAATACAGCTTCTAAAAATCTCCACATTTATAATGTCACGAAGAGTACAGCTGGACTGATCATTCTTAATAGATTCATAAACTCAAATTCTGTACTCAAGTTATAAAGACTGTGACTAGAGTAAAAAAAAAACACAGCAGTTCTAAAGACTCCACAAATTTTAACTCCATGGTAAAATGCTTAAATATAATTATCTTAGCAATAAATGTAAGCTATAGACTAAAATAACTTCATTCATAAATAATTCACATGTTTAAAGTATTAGTGTCCTAATAGTTTTAACCACAAAGTGGTTTATAAGGCTTTTTTTTTTCACTTAAATCATAGTATTTTCTCAAAATAAATAACAATAGATTTAATTATTCTATGGCAAAAGCAATCAATAGTTTTAAGTTTACCCTAAAAGTGGCAAATTTGTAGCTCTTACTTCCTACCAGAGCCTACATTTCAAAAAGTATCATAATCTTGCTCTCTAACATATAAGTATATAAGATTTAGATATAAATCATAAAATTGGATTGAAGTGCTAAATCGCAACCATGCTTATCAAGTAAAGACACTTCTAAAACCTTACAACTTACTGTTGGTTGCATTCTCTTTGATTTTCTCATTCAACTGCTGCTACACAGCTACCAAGTGCTGCTATAAGATTCAACAGTTTCTGTTGCAGATGTCCCAATTTGTTCCAATTCACTAAAGAACTGAGATAGTCTTCATTGGCAAGTGGAACCTCAGACTGCCCTTAGTCTAATAAGTCAGCCTTTACAAACTCCATTCTGGCAGCATCCTATGTCATTTTATAGCTGCCCAGTGAAGATACATGTAGAGGTACAATGTTAAAGGAACAATCAATTATCAACATCTATCTCAAAGCTTGCTTTCTATTAAATTAGCCAATGGACAATAGGCTTTCTGTTGTACATGTATGTATCTGGTCTCCATAGCAACTCTATCAACAAAGAACAGCAGAAGCTTCTGCTTCTGGATCATCTAATGTCAGTTAGTTAGAATTTAAGAGTATGCTGCTTCTAAATATATTTTATTTTAAAGCCATATTTTGTTATTTACTCTTGCTCTCTGATCTTGGAATATGACAGTATAGTTACAGTTTATATATACTATATATGTAGACATATATGTTTGGAAGTAGACATCTGTGTACAAACTATTTAACACCATATACCTAGAAATAACCTACTAATGTTTTAATTCTGAAACTGCACAAATTTTATCCACTTATCAAAGGAAGATTGATAATACCTAGTCTTATAATAATAATTTACTTCTGGATTATTAACAATCACATTTAAATTATAAGTGCCTATTTTTAAATGCAAGTGGCTTTATTTTATTGATATAAGCCACACACAATAAAATTTACCCTTTAAAGACAACAATTTAATGGTTTTTAGTATACACAGAATTCTACAACCATCACTCCAGTAAATTGTAGAACATTTTCATCACCTCAAACAGAAACCTTTGTAGACTTTTATGACTGGCTTCTTTCACTTAGCATACTGTTTTCAATTCTCATCCAGGTTATAGCATATACTGAAGTATTTCATTCCAGTGAATAATATTTCCAAAGAATAATATTTCATCATACCAATATACCACATTTTGTTTATCTACTTGCCTGTTGGACATTTGGATTGTTTCCATTTTTTGGCTATTATAAATAATGCTGTACAATGTTTTGCATGGACTTATGTTTTTGTTTTTCATGGGTATATACCTAGGAGTAAAATTGCTGGGTCATATGGTAACACTATGTTTAACTATATGAGGAACTGCTAGACTATTTTCCAAAGTGGACTTAACCAGTTTACCTTCCCACCAGCAGTACATGATGGTTCTCACTTTTTTCCCATCTTTGTCAATACTTGTTAATATCTAACTTTGTTACTCTAGTGTGACATAGTCTCTCATTGTGGTTTAGATTTGCATTTTCCTAATGCAAACTATTAGGGAATTTTCAACTAATAATGTTGAAAATCTCATGTGTGTAATTGTGCACCTACATAACTTCTTCAAACAAATACTTCTCAAATCGTTTGCTCACCTTTAAATTAGGGTGCCTCTTATACATTCTGACACACAGTTTGCACATCTTTTCTCCAATTTTGTGGATTGTCATTTCGGTTTCTCGACAGCATCACGTGTAACACAAAATTATTCAATTTTGATGAAGTATACTACATTTCATTTTTCTTCTCTTACCTGTGCCTTTAGTATCTTATTTAGGAAACCACTCCCTAATTCATAATCATAGAGATTCAGCCCTATGTTTTATTCTAAGTCTCGTAGTTTCATTTTGTTTTGTTGTTTTTTTAAAGATTTTGGTTCATTTTTGAGTCAGTTTTGTAAATGGTGTGAGACAGAAGTCCAACTTCACACTTTTACATGTGGATATCCAGCTGCCCCAGCACCATTTTCCTGCTGAATCATCTAGGCACCTTTATGAAAAATCAATTGATCATAAATGTAAAGGATTTTTTTTTGACCCTCAATTCTATTCCTATATCTCTAAATCTTTTCTCATGCCAATACCACACTGTCTTGATTACTGTAGCTTTGTAGTAATTTTTAAAACTGAAAAACGTTGAGTTCTTCAACTATGTTATTTTTCAAGATCGTTTTGGCTATTCTGGGTCCTTCACATTTCCATATCAATTTTAGGCTCAATTCCTGCAAAGATGTAAGCTGAAATTTTGGTAAGTCATGTGTCAAGTATGTTCAATTTGGGAAATATTGCCACCTTATATTAAGTCTTCTGATCTACAATTATGAGATGTCTTTCCATTTGTTTAAGTCTTCCTTAATTTCCTTAAATGAAGTTTTATTGTTTTTGGAGTACAGGGCTTTTATTTCTTTTGTTAAGTTTATTCCTAAGTATTTTATTCTTTTGATGCTGTCGTAAATGGAAAAGTTTTCTTAATTTCATTTTCAGGTTGTTCATTGCTATTAAGTAGAAATACAATTGATTTTCCTATATCAAACCTGCATCCTACAACCTTGCTAAACTTGTTTATTATTTCTAGTCATTTTGTAGTGGACTCCTTAGGGTTTTCCTTTTACAAGGTCATGTTATCTTTAAATAGAAAGTTTTATTTATTTTCCAGTCTGGAGGCTTTTAACTCCTTTACTTCTTATTTGGTTTGGCTAGACTTCCAGTACAATGTTAAATATAAGTGGTGAGGACAGCACATCCTCATCTTGTTCCCAATCTTAAAAGAAAAAGCATACAGTTTTCCACCATTAAGTATAATGTTAACTGTGGGTTTTATGCAGACTCCATTTATGAGGTTCAGGAAGTACTCTTCTGTTTCTTGTTTACTGAGTATTTTTGTTTGTTGTTGTTTTTAATCATGAAAGGGTGCTGAATTTTGTCAAACACTTCTGTGTCTATTGAGATGACCATGTGGTATTTGTCCTTTTTCTATTATGTGGTGTATTATAATTATTGTCTTATGCACTTTGAACCAAGTTCACATTCCTGGTATAAATTTCACTTTGTTGAAGCATATAATAAAGTAAAATACAATCTCATATATTGATAGATTTGTTTTGTTAGTATTTAAAGATTGTGTGTCTATATTCATAAGGGATACTGGTCTGTAGTTTTCCTGTGATGTCTCTGTCTGATTTAGATTTAGGTTTACTGTAAACTCTCACTTAAACATTTGGTGAAATTCACTAGTGAAGCCATCTGGGTCTGGGCTTTTCTTTGTCGCGAGTTTTTTGTTGTAAATTCAATCTCTTTATTTGCTATAGTTCTATTCAAATCATATGTTTTTTTCTTGATTCGGTTTTAGTTGTTTTGCATCTTTCTAGATATTTGTCTAGTTCTTTGAGAATATCTGTTTGTTGGCATGCAACTATTCATAGTGTTCCCCAATAATCCTTTTTATTTCTGTAAAAGCTGGAGTAATGTCTACTCTCATTCTTCTTTTTTTTTTTTAAGTCGGAGTCTCACTCTGTTACCCAGGCTGGAGTGCAGTGGTACATTCATGGCCACCGCAGGCCCGACCTGTGGGTTCAGATGATCCTTCCACCTCAGCTTCCAAGTAGCTGGAACTACAGGCACGTACCACCACGCCAGCTAATTTTTTTGATTTATTTATTGTAGAGACCAGGTCTTGTCAAGTTGTCCAGGCTGGTCTCTAACCCATAGGCTCAGACAATCCTCTCACCTTTGCCTCCCAAAGTGCTGGGATTATAGGCGTGAGCCACTGCACCCGGTCATACTCTCATTCTTGATTTTAGTAATGTGAGTCTTCTTTTTTTCTTAATCAGATTTCTTAAAGGGTCGACAATTCTGTTGGTCTTTTCAAAGAATCCGTATTTGGGTATTGTTGGTTTTACTTTTCTCTCTCTCGCGAACCCTGGACTTACACAATTTTCTTACCTCCACCTCCCAAAGTGCTGGGGTTACAGGCATGAACCACTGTGCCCAGCTTAATATTCTTAACATGCATGTTTAAATACATCCATTCTTGTTATGTACTACTGTTTTGTGAATCTTTTATTTTTATTAGTTTTTATCAGTGGCATCACACCTTACAGATCCCTTTCTAATTTGCTATTTCACCCAATATTGTGCTTTGTAGGTTTATCTATAGTATAGATTCATACAACGAAATATGGGAGGATTACATTCTAGTATTCCATCATATAAATCCTCTCAAAATGTATCTCCCTATTGAGGAACATTTATATTGGTTCGTTCTTTTATTATTACAAAATGATGCATTGAACAATTTTGTACATGTACCCTTATATACATGTATAAGACTTTCTGTAAGAGAAATATCCAGAAGTATATCTGTTAGATTTGGGATATACACTTTTTCAGATTCATTCAACTTCTGTACAGTACTCTCCAAAATGGTTGTGCCAGCAGTGTATGAGGAATCCTACTGCTCCACAAGTTTTACTATATTATCAGGTTTCTTAACATTTATATCCTCATTGAGGTTTTAACTTGCATTTTTCTCCTTTAGTACCCACCACTTCTTCCAACCTCACTTCTTCCAACCTCACTTCTTCCCCTAAACCTTTAAAGTCCAATGGATCACTCCAAGAAGACAGGGTACTTCACATATGGGTACTCTGCCATCAATTTTGTGGCTAACGTAAAATTATTTTCTTATACAGTAAGCATTCATTTAATGTGTTGGTTAAGTTTACAGGTTGTTTTAGATATAAAATGCCAGTTTCTCTAGTATATATGTATATAGACTATGCAGTGGTAAATAACATGTTTACAGACACATGAGGCTCTAGGATAGATGCTTACTATTTAAAGAACAAGTATTTTATTCAGACATTCTTCAAGAGGAAGGCATAATAGATAACTGAAAGCCATGCTGAAATCTCAAAAAAAGAAAATACAAAAATATGCTTTTTGTCTAATATATTTAAGTATTACCAAGGCACTAATGATGAGAAAAACCTTCTAAATCACTTTTGGTCCTTAATCCATATATTGGTTTATAATATTATAAATCGGTGTATACAGACATAGGGATAGAAAGTATATCCTGTACTTAGTATTTGTTATACAACTTAACTTAGTAGTGATTACCTTATTAAATACTTATGAAGTGGAATTGTATTTCAATTCATAAAAAAGCACTATTTAAGAACCAATCATATCAAACCAATTTTAAATCTAATAATGTGTGATGTGATTTGTCCCTTAGCCATGATTCCTACCTATGTGGAGCATACACAAGGAAGGTATTTAGAAGACAGTTTAAGATACTGAAGAAAGTATCAGTGATGGCAATAAAGTATGTTTTCAAATCACATTTTCTCCAAATGGGGAAAATATCAACAACTACTTAAAAATATTATCTATTAAAAAAACAAAACAGCAATATAAGTAGGCTGGCTAATTCTGGACTCATCAAAACCAATTATTTTTCAGTTCTTAAAGAAAAAGCTCTCAGCTTTTCCCTGTTCAGTATGATGTTAGCTGTGGGTTTGTCAAATATGGCTTCCATTATGTTGAAGTACTTTTCATCTATACCTAATTTATTAAGTTTTTTTTAGCATGAAGTGATGTTGAATCTTATCAAATGCTTTTTTCTGCACCTATTGAGATGATCATGTGGTTTTTATCCTTTATGATGTTGATATAATGTACTACATTTAGTGACCTGTGTATATTGAATCATCCTTGCATTCCTAGGATAATTCCCAGTTGATTAAGGTGCATTATCATTTTTATGTACTGTTGGATTCAGTTTGCTAGTATTTTGTTGAGGATTTTTGTGTCTATGTTCATCACAGATACTGGCCTGTTGTTTTCTTTTTTTGTTGTTTCCTTGTCTGGTTTTGGTATCAGGGTTAATGCTGGCCTTGTAGAATGGGTTAGGGAGTTAAACTACCTCTGCTTCAACTTTTTGGAATAATTTGATAAAACTGGCATTAATTCTTCTTTCAGTGTTCGGCAGAATTCAGTATTGAAGCTACCTGGTCCTGAACTTTTCTTGGCTGGAAGACTTTTTATTACTGATTCAATCTTGCTACTTGTTATTGGTCTGCTCAGGTTTTCTAGGTCTTCTTGGTTTAATCTTGGTAGGATATGTGTGTCCAGGAATTTATTCATTTCCTCTAGGTTTCTGAATTTATTGTATGTTTATGTACAGACATCTTTAATGATCACTTGTGTTTCTGTAGTATCTGTTGAGCGGTCTCATCTTTTGTTTCTGATTTTATTAATCTGGGTCTTCTCTTTTTGTCTTGGTCTAGCTAATGGTTTGTCAACTGTGTTTATTGTTTCAAAAAATCAACATTTTGTTTTGCTGATCCTTTGTATTTTGGAAGTCTCAACTTTTTTTATTCCACTCTGATCTTTACTATTTACTTCCTTCTTAGATTTTGTTTGTTCTTGATTTTCTAGTTACCTTGAGATGCATCATTAAGTTGTTCATTTAAATCTTTCCAATTTTTGATGTAGGTATTTATTCCTATAAACTTGCCTCAATACTGTTTTTGCGGTGTCTCTTGGGTTTTGGCATGTTGTGTTTCCATTTTCACTGGTTTCAAGGAATTTTAAAATTTCATTCTTAATTTCTTCCTTCACCCATAGGCCAAAATTGCTTAATGAGGAAGATGATTCTCCTCAAGTCCCTCACAAAAAACAAAACAAACCAAAATGAAAATAAAAAATAAAACTTAGAAAATATTCTTGGCAGCCGGGCTCGGTGGCTCAGCCTGCAATCCCGCGCCTTGGGAAGGCTGAGGTGAGTGGATTGCCTGAGCCCGCGGGTTCGAGACCCGCCTGGGCAACTTGGCGAGACCTCATCTCTACAATAAATCAAAAATTAGCCGGGCGTGGTAGCGCACGCCTGTAGTTCCAGCTACTTGGAAGGCTGAGGCGGAAGGATCGCCGGAGCCTAGCAGGTCGAGGCTGCGGTGGTCGGGAGCGGCCACTGCGCTCCAGTCTGGGCGACAGAGTGAGACTCCAACTCAAAAAAAAAAAAGAAAAGAAAAAAGAAAATATTCCTGGCCATTCAGTTAAATTTTTGTTCACACAGGAAGAACATAAAGAATCTCTCTAAAATTCAAATAATATAATTATCCACCATGATGGCTGCATTAAAAAAAACCCTGACAATTCTAAATGTTCACTTGACAATAGAGCAACTGCCAATAATATAGTGCTGGTGGAAGTGTAAGTTAGTACAGCTTTATTGAAAATCTTTTTTATCAGTAGGATGGGAAAAAGTAATCTTATCCAGGAGATAGGTAGCAGATATTTGGGGGAAATAATACTTTTCTACAGTAAGGAAAGCAGAAGTAACAAATTTGGTAATCAAGGGAGTCTGAGAGGAGTACAGCTGAACTTGAGGTGCTCTGGAATGTTTAAGTAGAGATACTAAGAATAAAATTTGCTGGGCACAGTAGCTCACACCTATAATCCCAGAACTTTGGGAGGCTGAGGCAGGAGGATCACTTGAGCCCAAGCATGTGAGACCAGCCTGGGCAACTTGGTGAGATCTCATCTCAAAAAATAAAATTAAATATTAAAAAAGAATAAAAATTGCTAGTATTTCAGTAAACATATTCCCTATGATCCATAAATTCTATTTATAGGTATATACCCCAAAGAGACACACGCACGTGTATCATCAAAGTCATTTACAAGAATGTTCTTAAAGTATTACTTATGATAGTCAAAAACTAAAAAAACCCAAAATCTTCATCGACAGTGGAATAAAGAAATTAAGGTATATTCATGTAACGGAATATTATGTGCCATGTAATACACTATAGATAGCAATATGAATGACTCATACATATAATGCATAACAAAAGAAGACATAAATTGCATAATTCTATTTATATAAAATTTAATAACAGGTAAAACTCATCTTTGATTTGAGAAGGAAGAAGAGGATGATGCTTGGGCAGAAGCAGATAGCTTTTGGGAAGGGCCATAGGGAAAGAGTCTTTCAGGGGTACTAGTAAAGTTCGATTTCTGGTCCTGATGGTGGTTATAGGGACTGTGTTCACTTTATTATTATTTTTTTACTGGGCTGTACAGAAATGATCTGTGCACTTTCCAATGTACATTGATCTTAAATTAAACCATTCTTCAAACAGTTCAGATAAAGCAAAATCCATCTTTATACCTCTTACCAAACAATTCCTCTTTCTTTTTTTTGAGTTAGAGTCTCACTCTGTTGCCCAGGCTGGAGTGCAGTGGCCGCTCCCGGCCACCGCTGCCTCGACCTGCTGTGCTCTGGCGATCCTTCCACCTCAGCCTTCCGCGTAGCTGGAACTACAGGTGCGCGCTTCCACGCCTGGCTAATTTTTTTTTTTTTGAGTTGGAGTCTCACTCGGTC
>NW_007176111.1:210218-238227 GCF_000164805.1 Carlito syrichta
CCTCAGCCTCCCAAAGGAGCAGGATTACAGGCTGAGCCACCGAGCCCGGCTACAATCCCTCTTTTCTTAGAACAACCACCATTGTTAACAGAGCTTTCTCTTCTGTGATATATGTGTACATGCATTTGAAATTGATTGTTAGTTTTTTTTTTCTTTTTCAATTGCTAGGGCTTTATAAAAGTAAAAGAGTAATAAATTCATTAAATTTTAACATATTCAAACTACTACACAACCATAAAAACAATAAAATCATGTCCTTTGCAGCCACATGAAGCTGTAGATCAATCATCCTAAGTGAACTGACTCAGAAACAGAAAATCAATCATTACATGTTCTCACTTATATGTGAGAGCTAAATGGCCACAAAGCTGGAAATAATAGACATTGGGAACACCAATAAGAGGGGAGGTGGAGAAGGGGACTAGAGTTTAGAAATTACCTACTGGTTATAATGGTCACTATCTGGAGAATGGGCCATTTGAGATCCAACAATAACAAACATGCACATGTACCTCCTGAATCTAAAGTAAAAATGAGTAAAAAAGTATTCAAAGAGTACAAAAGGGAATGTGGTAAAATGTAAATTCTTCTTTCTGGGGTCTGTGCCTATTTATAATTTCTTGTATGCTTTTCAGTCATGAGTTTATATGTGCATACGTTTACCTTATTTTAAAAATGTTATTTAAGTTTTCGAACAGAGTTTATTAGAGAAAGAAGGGAGAATAGAAACAGAGACATGCCAGAGCTGGTGGCATGGGCAAAATAAACCACCCAAAATGTTCTTTTTTGGCATGTCACACAAATGTAGCATTTCAGGAATCTGGATCTTGCGCTTCTGTCTGGTGTCTTGTGCTTCTGTCAGTGGTATGAATATATAATCACCATAGTGTATTAATGAAAGGACAACCAAAAAACATTTGTGCCCACTAAAGCTACTGAAATAGAAAGAGATTGAAACTTTTTTTTAAAAAAAGCCTAATGAAAGGAGAATGTCATGAGTTGAAAAAGCAGAACTCAATCTCATTTCTACAAATACCTGTACAATTTTTGACAAAATCATCTTGCCCTATATTAATCTAATGAAAGGACACACACAAAAACAGAGGGAAAATGATCTTTGTTGTTTAGTTGAATGCATTTGCCTATTTATATACTGTCATCTACAAGCCATTCTTTATTTTACAAGTCAACAATTTCTACAGGATTCTAGGACATAGAAGCTGACTACAGAATCACTTAACCAGAAAGTGAGACATTATACTAACTGTAGAATATCTAGGAGTTAACTTAATAGAACATCAAGGCTTTTTAGACCAAGAATTCATTCAAAATTTTATAACATTATGTTTTATTTCTTTAAGATGTTCTTTCCAGGGTTTGATTATTCTTTCCTAACAGTTTTTGAAATATATGTATTTTATTAAAACTCTATAAAAATACTTATCTTGAATTACAAGAAAATATTTTTCTATTGACTTCTCAAATAATTTGTCAATTAAATACTTGAAACAATTTATTGATTTTTATTCCCTTAGAAATATGCAGTTTAACAACAAACATAAAATGATATTGGTCCTAGTCATTAAATAAGAATATTGTTTTAGCCAGGCACAATGGCTCATGTCTGTAACCCTAGCACTTTGGGAGGCTGAGGCAAGAGGACTGCCTGAGCCCTGGGTTTGAGGCCAGCCTGGGCAACTTGGCAAGACCTCATCTCTACAGTAAATCAAAAAATTAGCTGGGCATGGTGGCGTGCACCTGTAGTCCCAGCTACTTGGAAGGCTGAGGTGGCAGAATCTCCTGAGCCCAGCAGGTCAAGGCTGCAGCAGCCCGGGCAACAGAGTGAGACTCCAATTCAAAAAAACCCCCCAAAAATAGAGAATATTTTATTGTTTTGTGCCAAGAATAAAATTAAATTCTAGTTTACATTATTTGGAACTTTGTTTCTGATTGATACTTTAATTGTCTTTTTCCCCGCAGACTATCTTAAGATTTATATCTAATTTGTAAGTTTGACTTTATCATTTCTTATAATAAGAGCCAGTGCAATATTTTGTTCATAGATAATAATTCTATATGTGTGAATTTAGTACTTTTTCAGAGCAGTATAGCAAAATCTTTATCATAAATTTTAAAAATACGTGCTTATAAAAATGTGCTAACAAAAGAAAGTGCTAATATAAGCAGATTTTCAGCTTATGAACCTAGCATGCAAGGCTTTTTATGTCCAAGTTAAAAGTACTAGAATTTTTTTAAAGTATTTGATTTTCCAATGGAAAGTCATAGAAAGTGGCATGGTGCCAGTGTGTAAGAAAAAAAAAAAAAAAACTCCAATGGGAAAGAGGAGTTGGTGTATTGTTTAAAATTTAGCCTTTCCAAGGTTTCCGAGAATGAAAACTTTAGCAAAGCTATTAATTTGCCAGGCAGAGCTACAGAACAGTTAGAAAATGACTAATCTGGACTATGAAATATATGATTGAAGGTTTAGATTAAAATTCTGAGGCACAGAACTACTGTCACAGAGGTGTGATTTATTATCTTAGAGTCTCAGGAATCACATCCCTAAGGTTTATTGAATGTTTACAGTTTGATATATAAAGCTATTAGATTTTTAAAAGATGCATATACCAGGGGTGCCAAAAAATGTATATACATTTTAAAAGACATTATCTATGTATGTATTACTTTTAGTTTGCCATATTCAGAAATGTCTGGATGCTGATGGTAACCATTTTGAGCACCTTTTGTAATTGCAGAAGTCAGACATGACTTGTATTCATCTTTTCTTATCAGTATATACTGAGTATTACAATTTTAATAATCTTTCCCTTTCTTAAAATGTATATACTTTTTTTGGCACTCTCTGTATTTATAAATGCATAGCTTTTTAAACTTAAAAATGTGATCACTTTTGAAAGTTTTTATGTCTTAGTTATTAGTGAAAGTTTTCCTTCTCAGTTCCAGTTAAATCAAACACAACTTTCATGGAGATAAAGTTTTAATGCAAAGTAGCATTACATAAAAGCTAGTCTTAGAAATGAACATTTTATAGTGTGTAAACCTTTGTTTTTAGGATTTGTTTTATGTAGTGTAGAAAGGGAGGGGAACTTTTGTTTTCCCCTTGTTACGCTTTTTTGGTTTTTTTCAAGTTTCCTCTGGACAAAATGGCTCTGAATATTTTTGAGATAATTCTCAATCAAGTGTCCAACCAAAGAGCCTGCTATGCATGAAAGTTTAACAGCTTATCATATAGCAACAAAAATGACAAGAGCCTTCAAGAAAGGAAATTTAGTGACCTGTTAAATAGCTCATTTATTACAAATTTCTGAAGCAAATATCTGAATTGTATTTTTAAAAACCTTCTTTTTGCAATTATCCAGCGACTTTGAACACAGTTCTAGTCTACACTATAGCCATGTATTTATATGATGTGGATATTGATTACAGTGTACATGCTTATGTTGATAAACAAACACTTTGCTTTTTAAAGTTCTGATGCCAGTAAAAAAATCTAAAATGATACAAGAAGAATGTTATATTCCATACAGAATAAGGCCTACTCTCTGATCATTTTGCATTTTTATTCCATTAAAACTGTATTCTGGATGACACCACTGGGAAGGACAAAGTATTAACCACTGAAAAATCCACTCTTCCATAACAGCACTGAGAGAACACAGGCAAAAAATTGTCAAAACTAAATTTTTCAAAACTCTGAAAATTACCAAAAGGCTTGAATCAATCTGCTCAAGGAAAACGGCTGAAACCTGATATGGACAGTGAGTTTTGTACCATTTTAAGTTGCTCTATTCCCTTCTCCTTCTCCCCATCTTCATGGTAGCCTTGAAAAAGTCTCCAAATCACAGTAGCAGTGAAAAACCTGCAGACTAGCGGCCACCAGGGAAGAGAGTGGTTTAAAGCTCCATAAAAGTCCCATCTGCAGAGAACTGTCATATTTGGCCAGTTTGGCAGTTCCCTGGAAACACCCAATCATAGGGCTTGTCTTTATTTTACCTATTTCAGAGCTCCCTTACTGCAGACAGCTTCCCCCACTTGGGAGTAGATCTAAAACAATTAGTGACAGTTGGTTCATATCACAGTTGCCTGTGGTAATGGTAACAACTGGGAAAACAAAAAGCTCACCAAAAACTTGGAAAGGAACAGCTGTCCATAGGAGGCTTTAAAAAGTTCTAAAATATTCATCCTAAGGGAACTAATTCAGGAACAGAAAACCATACCGCAAGTTCTCATTTATAAAAAGTAGAGGCTAAACTAAGGATTTGCAAAGACATAGAGAATGGGATAATGAACACTGGAGACTCAGAAGAAGTGGGGCGGGTAGAGGGACAAAAAAAAAATCAACTACTGAGTACAATGTGCATAGGTGTGGGGGGTGGGTACTCTTACAGTCCAGACCAAAAACTATTCGTATTCTCTAAACCTATTGAAATAAAAGGGAAAAGGGAAAAAATAATTGTGCTTTTAGGGGAAAAAAAAAGTTCCAAGATATTTAAGTTCATGTGCAGTATAAACCTAGTTTCATTTTGGCATTATAAGCCTACTCACTAGGGTGCTATATCAGAAATTACTAACATTTTTCCCCAAACCAAATCAAAATGCTCTCATGACAAACTCATTTATCCCTATGGCTTCACTTCCCCTAATATTCTAATAATTTCTTTATCTCTGGCTCGAATCAGATCTTTTTCCTGAAACTTAATCCATTAATTTATGTACTTGCATGGTAACTAAGACCCCTGTGACAAATTAAAAATTTTATAGACAGTATTGAATCCTGATTTTTGCCATTTAGAAACTAAGTTACTTAACCCAGTAGCACGGTAACTTAACACCTTTCTAATTCTTAGTTTCTGTAAAATGGAAACATTAAAGCTATTTCTTAGGACTATTATAAAGATTAAATGAAATAATGCATGTAAAGCACTTTATTCAGTATCTGACACAAGGTAAGAGCTCAAATGGTAACTGCTATTATTTTTATCTTTACTTACACATCTGAAAATACTTAACAATCAAATGAAGTTCTCTCATACTCACTGAAATACCAAATTTGCTGCTACTTTTGTTTTCCTTATTGTAGAAGGAGCTATTATTTTTCCCAACTATTTGCTGCATCTCCCTAGGGTAAGATTAGCTCCATCCCACTGATGATAAGTTTGGTCATATGCCTTGTATTGGTCAATGCACTGAACAATTGCAAAGACGTGAAATCAACCTAAGAGCCAGTCAACTAACCAAATAAATGAAAATGTACACACACACACACACACACACACACACACACACACACACACCACAGAATATTATTCAGTTATGAAAAGGAATGAAACAATGTCTTTTGTGGCAACTAGGATAAAAATGGATACTATCACCCTAAGTGAAATATTGCAGAAACAGAAAACCAAATGCTGCATGTTCTCACTTATAAGTAGGAGCTAAACTAAGGAATTGCAAAGGCATATAGAATCACATAATGGACACTGACGACTCAGTAGGGGAAGGGTGGGGGGAGGAATGAAAAAAATCACCTATTGGGTACAATGCACACAGGTAGGGGTGAAGGGTACACTTAAAGCTCAGACTTCTTCGCCACTATACAATGCATCCATGTAACCAAAAATCATTTGTACCCCCCAAAGACATGGAAATAAATCTTTTTTTAAAAAAAAAGTTCATTGTGAAGCAAAAGGAAAATGATAGTCTTTTCAATAAATTGTGCTGAAATAATTGGGTATATACATAGAACAACAGTCAAATCAATCCCATGTGTGATACAATTCACAAAAATCAACTCCAGTGGATTTCGGAATAAACCGTTCATGGCAAAACTACAGTTTTTAGAAGATAATGTATGAAATTATTTTAATTGCCTCAGTGTAGAAACTTTCTTTAAAAAGAAGCAATACACTAACTCTAGAAGGAAAGAACTGATAAATTCGACCACATTAAAGTTAAGGAATGTTTATCAAAAGACACAAAACAGAATAAAAAGACAACCAGAAGAAGAGAAAATATTTACTACATCTATGACAATTAAAGTTTAATTTATGCAAAAATTAAGAATGAGCAAAACTATACTATTATTGCTTAGAGAAGTATATAGGTAAAACTATAAACAAAAGCCAGCAAGCAATTATCATAAAGGTCGGAATAATCATAACCTCCAAGGAGAGAGAAAGGATGTTGTGAAATGGAAGGAATACACACTGTATTTCTTAGCTTGGCTGGTAACTTTAAGATTTATGCTTTATAATCATATACTACATACTTATTTTATGAACTTTTCTATAAATATATTATAGTCCATGATTTAAAACAGGTTTTAAAAAGAGGATGTTGAGGGCATGTTCTGTGTTTTCTCAGGTTCTATATTTATCCACTTGCTATCTATTCATAACAAGGCCAATTATATGAACTATATTTTCTTATTTTCTGTTTTCTTGAAGCTCTGGCATTTGTGGCCTCACTGGCTGGAAGAGACTGCCACTCATAGGAAGAGTCAATTTTTAGTGATAACAAAGACATATCTCTCATATGCAAACCATCCAATCCCAAATCTATAGTGTCAACCATCTTATCTAACTTTCACAGCCCAAGTCAATATTTATCCTGCCTAAATCATTCCAGAGTCAGGTACCAGGCAACTAGAGACCACCCTTGTAGTTCCCAAAGGCTCTTAGAATTATTTGAACGAGCCAATCCTAAACTGTTTACTCTGCCCTACCTTGACTTTCCTGTGGAAAACCCAGTAAAGGGTTTAGCCTAAGCATTTTCCTTATTCTTGCTTCTGCCTCCTGACCAATACATGATGTTTCTCTGTGGCTCTGCCTGTGTGACATGGCATGCCCCTGTCTTTGGGAAATAGAAGTAAGAAAAATCTTCTTTCATTAGCCTCCTGTGTTTCTTAAATTACCTCCATAAATTAAAATCCCATGAGAACAAATGAGTCAAGGGAAGTTATAAAATAATATTTTAAAATTAAATGAAATGGAAAAGATTTCTGATAAAGAAGCTTAATAGGCAGGATGAGTTTTCAAACTTCTCAGTCAAAATTTTAAATGCAATTTATCCTTTTGAAAGGTAAATGTGTAGAAATTAGACAAGGTAAAGTTAAATTAAGTAAGTGTTGAACCACAAAAAAAAAGTCTGAAATTTTCTTTTGATGGTGGCAACAGTGAACAGGACTGGGCCTTCCACTTGTGCTTGAAGCTCATATTCCCTAAAGCTGATCTGGAGGTTCTAATAGGGCACACTTGTATACGCTTCACTTCCACTATCAGGAAAGGATACAATCCAAAATCAGTCATATGACTGAGAATGCATAATAGTACAGTCACCACAGAAGAGTTTGGTGGTTTCTTACAAAGCTAAACAGTCTTAGCATACAATCCAGCAATCATGCTCCTAGTTTTCATCCTTAGTGTGAGATAAAGCCTATGTCTACTAAAAAATCTTTACACTAATGTTTAAAACAGCTTTATTTATAATAGTCCAAAACTGGAAGTAATCAAGATGTCCTTCAACAGATGAATGAAAAAGGAACTAGCCGGGCTCAGTGACTCAGCCTGTAATCCCACGCCTTGGGAGACTGAGGTGAGTGGATTGCCTGAATCCGCGGGTTCGAGACCCGCCTGGGCAACTTGGTGAGACCTCATCTCTACAAGGAATCAAAAAAAAAAAAAAATTAACCGGGCATGGTAGCGCGCGCCTGTAGTTCCAGCTACTTGGAAGGCTGAGGCAGAAGGATCACCAGAGCCCAGCAGGTAGAGGCTGTGGTGGCCGGGAGCGGCCACTGCACTCCAGTCTGGGCGATGGAGTGAGACTCCAACTCAAAAAAATAAAATAAAATAAAAAACGAAAAAGGAACTAGCACATCCATACAATAAAGTATTATTATTCAATAATAAAAAAGAAACTGGCTATTTTAACCCATGGGGTGGGGGGGACTATCTAAACCATACTGCAAAGAAAGAGAAGTCAGTCTTGTGCATGACAACAGGAAGAGTCTTTTAGTTTGCTGCTTACTCCAATGGTGTTACATCTCCACAAGTAAGCTTCAACTTTGCATACTGAGTAAGTTCTTCAGTTAAGACAAAGAGATGTCTTCTGTCAAGTTTACTGCCCTCCCACCTCTAAGTGTTATCTACTTTGTCTATTCCCTTACATTCTACCCTTATGGTCCACTCTCTTAGATTTATACTTTAGTATATCCTTCATAAATGTCTTCCAAGTTTGCTGATCCATTGCTAATTATAAATATCTCTATTGGTTTAAATCCTGACTGGGATCCCATAGTTTCTTCCATCTTTTAAACATTTATTGAGTGCTTCAATTCATATTTCACATTTGCCGATCTCCTTCAAGCTCATTTCACCCAACTAGCTACAGCTACTCTAAGAAGCAAATATACTCAGAGAAGTTAAATAACTTGTCTTAGATCACTAAAATCAAATCCAAATCTACCAACCAAGTCCTGTGTTTTCCCCACTCTTTAACTTTCTTCCTACAAGGCACTCTGCTAGTTAGGAACTACAAGGCATTCTGTCAATTAGAATTAAAGGCTTTTTACTCCACACCTCCTGAAATCTGCTTTTCTTTTCCTTACCAAAAAAACTGTTCTGTAGACCTCCTGATCCCCACCGGATCCTTTAAATCTTGTTAGCAGTACTTCTATTCTCAGATCTTTTCTCTAAATCCATCTATGCAACTACTACATGACAACCATAGTACCCTCAAGATTTCAAGAAAATTATGCCAACAGAATCTCCCTTCTAGGGGAAAGAGAAATAAGTCTTGAAAGGGCATCATGGTGTTGTTTCAGCTTGTTGTCTTCACCTTAACAGAATATACAACTGTAGCAACTACATCAGTGTACTGTAATTAACTGCTTAACAGATTTTTTTATGTATTAGACTATTAACAATCTGAAACTAGTGACTGGTTAAGGCAAAAAATGACAACTTAAGTCACTCCAAGAGCTTCATAAAGTAAATGAATACCTGTCACATCTATTATTTTTGTGGGTTAAAAATCTTCACAGTCCTACATTTGACCGTGAAAATCAAGTTCATGAATGAAACTGCTGCAGAGAAGCTATCAGAGAACACATAAAAACTAAAACACATTTTTTATGCCATGTTTACACAAAAGAGAGAAATTTAGAACCTAAACCAATCACTACTGGTCTTTCAATAGTAGCCTTGTATCTTGTAAGGAAATCAAAATTGTTGACTATAGGGTTATAGTTTGTATAGTAGCAGCATATGACTTTTTTTTTTAATTTCCCAAGGAGGCAGTATGAGTAATGTGATCTTGAATGAGGACTTAGCCTTTCTGAAATTCAGTTTGTTTCACTGATAGAATAAGGACATTTATACCTACCTCATAGGATTGTGGAAAGAATTAAATGAGATCATAAAGTTCTTAGCACAATGTTTATTACACAATGGACACCCAAACTATTTCTTCTCTTCATTATCATTTATTCCGTCCTTAGTCTTTATTTCCTCACCTACTGTTAAAATACTTACCATATAAGGTAGTTGTGAGAATTAAGCACATTGCCTGGCACATAATAGGCACTTATGAAAGTTCATTATTCCCAACTCTTTAGAATTACTAGGGGAATGATGATTCAGAGCAACCATAGAACAACATTTTTTGGGGAAAAGCATATAAAAGCTTTTCAGGAATTGTATATTTGCTTTTTGAAGAGTCATTATTATATAATGTAGGTAGTCATTTAATTACATAATTAAGTCATAATTTCATAATGATTTGATATAATAATTTATAGTAATCATTAAGGTACAAGGTTAAATTTAGTTAAAAAAACACTCAGGGACTAGTATATTATTTGTCTAAAGGAAAACAAAAAAAATTTCAGTGGCAACTAAATATGCACACAAAAAATTTTACCATGAATTAGCAAGACTTCAAAAACAATCTAATTATTGTATGATCTTATAAAACAAAAAAAATTTTGAACTGAAGTTTAAAACATGAATTAACAGGAACACACTACTGGGAAGTTTCACTCTGTTTTAAATTTTGATTTCTGAAATATATGTGTACTATACCTAAGAAAATAAACATTTCAGTTTCCTTACCTGTTGTGTTACATCTGTAACAACAGGAGCAGACCGAAGAGAAATCTCACTACTTATAATGTGAGGTGTATCCAATAGCGATAGATGTTCTGCCATTATCAATAAGACTAAATTAATATACTGGATAACACTCCAACTCTGAAAAACAAAAATATATAGCCATTTGTACGTCCTCAAAATATATTAAAATATTCCAGACTTGTCTCATTCTTTAACCAAAAGAAAGAGAAGCATGTCAAAGGAAATTCTAACATACTCTGTTATCTACTATTTTCCAGTTAACAGACCATTTAAGGAAATATATTTCTTACAATCTCTCCAACTGTCTGTCAAAGTAGTCAATAAATACATATTAAAGTTAATATATCAACAGCCTGTATTTAAATTCCATGTCTGTATCTCCACCTTCTCCATATCTAGATAATAGTTATTCAATCTAACCACTACTACTTAGACACTGAATTAGGCACTAAACCACAATGATTAAGGCAACGCTACCACTGGTATTTTTTTTTTCTATTAGAAGACAAAGTAATTATGAAGACCCAATCTCTCTCCATCACCTTATCTGTCTACATAAGAAAAATTATGATTTTTCATTGATACCTTAGACAAAGCACAACAGTAGAAAAATTTGCTCAGGATTAGGATAAGAATCTTCAAGTTTTAAGTTTCAAGCTCTTGCATTACTTGTTATTCTGGTTTTATTACTGCTTTCTAAGTGATGGCTACTTTACAATAAATCAAATAATTTCAGTAATAAAAGCATATACATTTAGATATCTTTAACTGTAGACACAGTACCACTTATAAAAAATAAAGTAAAAAACTTGATATTAGCAATATGTCTGTCATATACATCAACCAATAAACATTAGCAAACCACATTTTGAGATGAGCAAATTTAGGACAATCATAAATTTTACTGAATCTATACTGAAAAGTAAAATAAAAAATGTGGGATGTTTACAGCATTTTACAATTCAGTAATGTTAAGATATTTAACTTTCAAAAGAGATTAAATTTATTTATTTTTAAATATTGAATCTTTGCAGAAACTCACAAGTTGATTTAACCTGAAAACAATTTTTCATACAGATATATAAAAACTGCTATAATATTTTTAAAAGTATTCAATACACATATCTACTTAAAGACTTCTTACTTATGACCACAGTATGAGACATTTCAGGTTAATTAACTATCTCATGAAAATGTACGCCATTAAAGCATAATATTTATCTATACATAAGGGTAAATCGAACTTCTGGCATAATCTGTATCACTAAATTACTTAAAGTCCAATAAAATCACTGCATTTTAAATCATGTCAAATAATGTTGCTCTGTGATATATACAAAGAATTGTAAAATGAGAAAGAATGTATTATTTTCTCCCTTGTGCATCACATGATTTAGTATATGAAGAAACAGTTCTAGGAATCTAATTTAGAATTAACAAGAGAAATTTTGTAAGTAATTCAATTTTCTTAACTAATAAATTTTTAAAAATAAACCATTGAGCCATTAAATTTTTGTCATTCTGTATATAATAAATCCCCTACATACAAATGAGTTCTGTTACAAGAGTGCTTTTTAAATCCAATTTGTTTATAAGTTCAACAAAGTTAGCTTAGATACTCAACTAACACAATCAACTATATAGTACTATACTATAAAAGTTTTATAATACTTTTTACACAAATAATACATAAAAAGTCAAACAGTACTATACAGTAAAATATACAAAAGCACAGCCATTTGTAGATGATGCCCACATGACTGCATGCCAGACATGTGAACAAACGTGTAACTGGACAGGCAAACACACATTTGTATTTTGAAGGTTCACAATTTTGTAAGAGACTTACTGTATTCTATAAAATATGTTTAGCTAAAACTGTAGGCCACAATTATTATTTAAATTTTAGAATGTACCACTGAAGATACAACCAGTTTGATTTTAAGAGATGGACTAGAAGCTTTATAAATAAAAATACAGATTTCTTCTTAACCTTCAAGTTAAATCTAAGATAGTACTACTAGACACTGGGTGTGGAACTATGTGCTATGTTTTAGTATTGCCACTCCACATAAGGTATTACCTTTTTTAAAATGTTCAACATCTTAGTCAATTTGCATACGGTATTATCTTTAATTGCATTTTTTTGAACTAAAACACATCAAAGATTCACTTATGAATTGGCTTACTGTATGGTCATATCCATCACACTAAAAGCAAAGTAGCTGGGTTTATTTAAGGTTGCAAATTGAAAACTTTCACCCTACAACTCTAACACTGCATTTTTAGAAACCCAGAATTTCCTTTTATTTCTTGTGTAAAGAATATTGTCAGCTTCTTCTTTAAATCAATTTATTCTAATTTTGTTACTACTTAGTTTATACATTCTCATCACTACAGTGTTTTAATTAAGCATCTATTTTGTTTTTTTTATTATGTACTATTTGATATATGCAAAAAAAGGGTAGAAATTATTTGTAGCATTTGTTAGTGTCCATGGAGTAAATAACCCTTTGCCAGCAAGGCCCATTTCAAACTACAAATGTTTTAAATATTGACCTGCACATTCCTGAATTTTTTTATTTTATTTTATTTTATTTTTTGAGTTGGAGTCTCACTCTCACCCAGACTGGAGTGCAGTGGCCGCTCCCGGCCACCGCAACCTCGACCTGCTGGGCTCTGGCAATCCTTCCGCCTCAGCCTTCCGAGTAGCCGGAATTACAGGCATGCGCTACCTACCACGCCTGGCTGATTTTTTGATTTATTGTAGAGATGAGGTCTTGCTGCCCAGGCGGGTCTCGAACCCGCGGGCTCAGGCAATCCACTCACCTCAGCCTCCCAAAGGCGTGGGATTACAGGCTGAGCCACCGAGCCCGGCCCTGAATTTTTAATAATCAAATTTTGTATATGAGTACAAGATATCCCCAGCATATCACTGTCTATATCTGTATATCAATATTTATTCATGTAGTAATGAGAGTACCTATATAAAAATAATATAGAGCCATGGGGTAAAAGCTGTGAGACCTAAGCCTTTCAAAGCTGCAACTATGGTGATAAATCAACAAATCTGTTGTTTCTAAGTCTGCTCACCAGCTTACATGATTGTTTACATTGCCACTTTGATAGACAGCAATTGATTATCTTCATGTCCTGGCCCCCCTGGAGAGGGGGGAGGCTGCCCATAAGGTTGATAAACATGTTTTCCCTTAAACAATCAGCTTAAGGCCATACAGATAGATCTCTCTGATGGCATCGTAAAGTTTGCCTGGCTGAAGGGCACAAGCAGCTCTAATCTTCAGGGACCCCACCTCCTACATACCTTACTCTTAAAGTACCTCTACTATGGCTTACTGCCCAGGGGTCAGTAGAGGATTGTTCAAGACTTGCTTTACAGACAGCATCTATGGTAAAGCCAAAGAATGAAGTTTTATGATGTTTTTCAGATTTTGCATTCTGATGAACCTGAGATCCCACCCAGAGCCAGGCCCATACCAAGGAGCTGGCTCCAGGGGTTCTGTGTCACCCTCTTCCAGAAACCGGCTCCTTGCATGAAGACAGTTTCAACACCTCCATGATACCATCTCTAACAAACCAGCAGCATCCATTCCCTAGCTCCACCCAACCCAACGGGTTATTCCTTTAAAAACTCTAGCCTAAAATCTCAGGGAGACAGTTTTGAGAAGAATCTCCCATCCTCTTTGCTCAGCTGCTTTGCCATATTAAACTCTTTCTCTACTGTAACAGTGTGTCAGTCTTGTTTTTCTGGGCAAAGAGTATAAGAACCCAGTCAGACTGAAACAGTAATAATGTATTAAAATATGAAAATTTCGGGAATCTGGGTGAAAAAACCTGAATCTTTTCGTACTATTCTTGCAACTTCTCTTTGCAAGTCGAAATTTTAATTAGCATCAAATTAAACAATATTTTTTAAAATTGCAGATAAACTGCAGATCCGAATGTAAAAGGTTAAACAAAGAAAGATAAGCTTTTAAAAGATAACACAGAAGAATAGCTTCATAACCTTTGGATAGAGAAATATTTCTTAAACAGGATACAAAATATATATCTTAAATCATAAAGGAAAAATGATATATTAGACTTCACTAAAATTAAGAACTATAATTTATTTTTAAAAACTTTAAGAGAATGAAAAGGTGAGTCACAAACTGAAGGAAGATATTTACAACATATATAACTAACTTTGAGCACATATTTAGAATATACACAGGTCTCCTACAAATTGATTTTTTCAAAACAACTAAAAAACAAGAAGAGACTTGAATATACTCTTCACAGAGAGGCCAATAAACATATGAAAAGATTCTCAAACTCATAAATTACTAGGAAAAGCTAATTAAATATCATAATGATATATCACCACACCCATTAGGATGATAGGAAATGAAAACGAGACAGTATCAAGTGGTAGTGAGGATACAGAGTAACTAGCAAACTCATATGGAGTAGGAATTAAAACTCATAAAATCACTTAGGAAAACTATGGAATTATTATTTGGTATATGTACGCTCTATGACTCAGTTATGATCCAGTTATTACACAGATTCCTGGTATATACCAGAAATGCATACATATATATGGACCAAAAGAAAATACAAGAAGGTCCACAGTACCATTACTTGCTAATAGCCAAAAAGTGTAAACAACCCAAATGACCCTTGTAAATAAATTGTGGCTGGTTCATACAATGGACTACATACAGCAATGATTATTAATGAACTAGTGATACAGGAAACAACATGGACAAATCTCACAAACACACTGTGAATGGAAAACACACAGGAAAATACATACTGCACAATTTTATTTCAGGAGGTTCAAAAACAGATAAAACTAATTTATGATGTTAAAAGTCAGGAAGGAAAAAAGGAAGGGAGAGGCCATAAAGCAGTTTCTGGGGTGATGTTACAGTTCTATGTCTTGACCTGGGAGGCTGATACATTTTGATTATCATTAAGTTATTCACTAAGCTATATACTGATTATATATGCACTTCTGTATATATTATCCTTTTAAAAAGTTATTTTTAAAGGAAAATTATCACATGATCATTTCAATTTATGCAGAAAAAGTATTTGACAAATTCAACATCCTTTCATGATTAAGAAATTAAAAAAAAAACCTCAATAAACTAGAAATGAAAATAATCTACCTCAATATAATAACGGACATACATGAAAACCCTTAAGGAAGATCATACCCAATGGTGAGAGACCAAAAGCTTTTCCTCTAAGGTCAGGAATAAGGCAAGGATGCCCACTTTTGCCACTTCTACTCAACATAGTACTGGAAGTTCTAGCCAAAGCAATTGGGCAAGATAAAAGAAATAAAACCACCTGGCCTGTTGCAGTGGCCTAGGTTTTTATTCCCAGTACTTTGGAAGGTGAAGGCAAGAGGACTGTCTGAGTCCAAGCATTCAAGACCAGCCTGAGCAACTTGGTAAGACCGCACTGCTACAATAAATTAAATTTTTAAAAAATAGCCAAATGTGGTTGTGCATGCCTGTGGTTCCAGCTACTTGGAAGACTGAGGTGGAAGTATTTCCCATGCCCAACAGACGAGGCTGCTGCAGCCATAAGCACGCCACTGAACTCTAGCCTGGGCAACAGAATGAAACTCCAACTCAAAATAAAATAAAATAAAAGCATCTAAATTAGAAAGGAAGAAGTAAAACTATCTCTGTTTTAACTATCTCTTAAATGACATACAGACAAAACCCAAAAGATTACACACAGACACACACACACACACACACACACACACATACAAACTGTTAGAACTAATAATGAATTCAGCAAAGTTGCAAGATTCAAATCAACCAAAAAAATCAGTTATTTGTTTTAATTAATTTTTTTTTTTGAGTTGGAATCTCACTCTGTCACCCAGGCTGGAGTGCAGTGGCATGCTCATGACTACCGCAGCCTCAACCTGCTAGGTTCAGGAGATCCTTCCGCCTCAGCCTTCCAAGTAGCTGGAACTATAGACACGTGCCACCACCCTCGGTTAATTTTTGATTTATTGTAGAGATGAGGTCTCGCCATCCAAGTAGCTGTAACTATAGACACGTGCCACCACCCTCGGCTAATTTTTGATTTATTGTAGAGATGAGGTCTCCCCAAGTTGCCCAGGTTGGTCTCAAACCTATGGGCTCAGGCAATCCTCTCACCTCAGCCTCCCAGAGTGCTGAGATTGTAGGCATGAGCCACCGCATTGACTGTAAACTCAGTTATTTCTATATACTAACAATGAATAGCCTGAAAAAGAAATTTTAAAAATTCAATTTACAACAGCAACAAAAAGAATACTTAGGAACAAACCTAATTAAGAAGTTGAAAAATGTGTATAATAAAAACTGTAAAACACTGCCAAGAGAAATTAAAGACACAAATAAGTGCAAGGCATCCCATGTGCACAGACTGAATATTATTAAGATGTCTCTACTACCCAAGCAATCTAAAGATTCAAGGGAATCCTTATCAAAACTTCAATAGTGTATTTTTCAGGAATAGAAAATTTCACCCTAAAATTCTGATATCACAAGGGATCCCAAACAGCCAAAACAATTTTTAAAAAGAACAAAGTTGAAGGACTCACACTCCCTGATTTCAAAACACATTACAAAGCCACAAGAATAAAAACAGTGGAGTACTAGCATTAAGAAAGATGAATAGACAACTGAAACAGAATAAAGAGCTCAGAAACAAACCCTTAATATAAGATACTCTGCCAAATAATCTTCAGTAAGGATGCCAAGACCAATCAATGGGGAAAGGCTAGTATCTTCAATAAATTATGTATAGAAAACTGGATATCCACATACAAAAGAACGAAGTTAGACTCTTATCTTACACTATATGCAAAAACTAACTCAGAATGGATTAAAGATTCAAACATAAGAACCAAAACTATAAAGTATAAGAACCAAAACTTAAAACTCCTAGAATAAAACATAGGTGAAAAGCTTCATGACTTTGGACTCGACAATGATTTCTTGCATATGACAGCAAAAGCATATACAACAAAAGCAAAAATAGACAAATGGGACTTAATCAAACTAAGAAATTTTTGTATATCAGATGACAGTCAACAGAGTGAAAAGGCAACTTATGGAACGGGAGAAAACATTTGCAAACTGTCTTAGTTTGGGCTGCTATTACACACACACACACAGAGGCTTAAACAACAGACACTTATTTGTCATGGTTTTGGAGGCTGGAAAATCCATGATCTAAGTGCTGGCAGATTTAGTTCTTGATGAGGGTCCTCCTCCTGGCTTTCAAACGACTATCTTCTTCGTGTATCCTCACATGAGGGAGAGGGAAAGTTCTGGAGTATCTCCTTCTTCTTCTTCCAAGAACACTAATCACATCATGGAGACTCCACCCTCATGTCTCCACTCTCCACTTTCCATAACTACCTCCCAAAGTCCCCATCTCCTAACACCAACATATTGGGGGTTAGGTCTGCAACATACACATTTTGAGAAGACACATTCAGTCCATAACATTCTACCACTGACCTTCCAAAATCCATGTCCTTTCCATGCCATCCCAACAGCCTCAAAAGTCTTAACTCATTCCAGTATCAACTCTAACATCTAAAATAGCATCTATCATCTAAATCAGATATGGGTGAGACTAGAGATATGATTTCACCTGAGGCAAAATTCCTCTTCAGCTTTGAACCTGTGAATCTACATAAGTTATGTGCTTACAAAATACAATGGTGTGGACAGGCACTGGATAGACATTCCTGTTCCAAGAAAAGATATATAAAAAGAAAGAAAGGGGTGACAAGTCCCAAACAAGTCCAAGACCTAGCAAAACAAATACTATTAGATCTGAAGGCTCAAGAATAATCACCTTTGATTCAATACTCTGTTTGCCAAACTCACTAAAGTGACTGTCCAGCCTTCTACACACTGGAATGCAGCATCACTCCCATGGCTCAGTGGGGTGGCCTGTCCCTTACACTTTTTGAAGACCTGCCTATACAGCATTCTGCCTGGTCTTCCCCATGAGAGTCTACTGCAGGGCAGTCCTATCCCTTAAAACAAAGGTGAAGGCAGCCTTAACTCCAGGCCTGTGCACTTTGGGCCTGTAGTGGAAGTGGCAGCCCGGATGACTTCTGAATTGCCTTTGGAGTCCTCCTTCCCTTTTCTTAAAGGATAACATCCGTTCGTAGTCTTCCTTCACTCTGTCTACCTTCTCTATTCTCTTTAGACCCATCTGGCAGTGTTTCTGCTAGTGTAATTCCATCTCTATCCCCAGCTTCTGCTGAGAAGTTTAATTAATTAGGTTCATGGTTCATACCCACACTAATACCCTTAGCAAATGATCAGCCAGCCACACTCTTGGTGTTTTCCAAATATGCTTTCTCATTTGTGCAATATCTCTTAATATGCTTGAGACTGAAAGTGTTTGGGACTTTAGTTTTTCTTCAGATTTTGGAATACTTGTCTATACATAATGAAATACTTTGGAGATGAAACCTAAATCTAAACACAAAATTCATCTGTTTCATATGTACCTTATATACATAGTCTGAAGGTAATTTTATATATTTTTAATAATTTTAATAATTTTGTGCATGAAACAAAATTTTTACTGTTTTAACTGTGACCCGTCATACAAGGTCAGGTGTGGCATCGTGTCAGAACTCAAAAAGTTTTAGATTCTGGACCTTCTTAGATTTTTGGATTAGGGGTGCTCAACCTGTATAAGCAGTGAAGAGAAATCATGACATTCTGTCAACACTTTACTTAGAAATCTCCTTAAATATTCAATTTCAACTTCAATTTCATAAGTTCTACCTTCTACAAAACACTAGAACATGAACACAGATCAATCAAGTTCTTTGCCACTTTACAACAAGGACTGCCTTTTCTCCACTGTCCAATAACAAGTTCCTCACTTCCATCTGAGACCTCATCAGAATGCCCTTTACTACTCATGTTTCAACCACCATTCTATTCATGATTATTTATGTATCCTCTAAGAAGATCAAGGCTTTCTCTCCAGCTCTCCTCTTTTCTTTGTGAGCCCTCACTGGAATCACCTTTAGCAGTCCATTTACAGCAATCTCAGCTCTTTTCTAGCATGCCCTTCAAAATTTCTACAGCCTCTACTCATAACCCAGTTCTAAAGCTGCTTCCACAGTTTTAGGTATTTGTTACAGCAATCCTCCATTTATTGGGACCAATTATCATCCTACTCAGCTTGCGCTACTGTAACAAAATACCATAGCCTGAGTAGCTTAAACAACAGACAGAATTTCTAATAGATCTAGGGGGTAAGATGTCCAAGATCAGGATGCCAGTACTGGGTTTTTGGTGATAGCCCTTTCTGTGTCTCAGATGGCTACCTTCCGCTTGTACCTTCACATGGTATAAAACAGATGAGCTCCGCCTCTTCTCCTTCTTATAAGGACACCACTCCTATCATAGGAGCCCCACTGTCATGACCTCATCTAAACCAAATTATCTTCCAAAACCCCACCTCCAAATACTATGCAAATACCTCCAAATACCAGGGTGCAATGTATAAATGTTGAGAGGACACATTCAGTCCTTAAGAAAAAGGATCGTGTTTTCTCACTCAGTCACTGCCATAATTCTGAATTTGTAGTTTTCTTACTTATATATTTGTCAGTTTTCGTCTTTAACCTCAACTTCATATCCAATCCATTCTACTTACTTTGTTCTATCCTAAGAATGCTGGTTTTATAATGATACTAGCTTAGACGCAGAAACTAAGGTAGATAGCTCATGAGAATGAGCTTGGCCTGGGGTTTAAAACTTCAGCTCTTCTTGTCTAAAAAGCTTGTGGGAAAACGCAAAGAAGGATTACTCTTTGTATTCAGTTGTAGCATAAATGGGGGACCCTAGAAAAAAATACGTACATTTAGATTGAGAAAGACAATGCATCCTTCTGGTCTTTTAATGTTTTTAATTCAGTGAAACTAAAATGATAGGTGTCTCCAATGATATATCTGAAACCACACAACTATCATATCCAGCTGATCCCTGGTTTCCACGGCAGATTGGTTCTAGAACTGCCCCCCTCCCCCAAGATACCAAATCCACAGAAGTTCAAGTTCCTTATATAAAATGATGCATCATTTGCATATAACCTATGCACATTCCCCTGTATACTTTAAATCATCACTAGATTATTTATAATACCTAGTACAGTATAAATGCTATGTAAATAGTTATGATTCTGTATTGCTTAGAGAATAATGACAAGAAAACAAAGTCTGCAAATTCTTTTTTTTTTTTTTGAGTTGGAGTCTCACTCTGTCACCCAAACTGGAGTGCAGTGGCCGCTTCGGCCACCGCAGCCTCAACCTGCTGGGCTCTGGCGATCCTTCCGCCTCAGCCTTCCACGTAGCCGGAATTACAGGCATGCGCTACCACGCCCGGCAGATTTTTTGATTTTCTGTAGATGAGGTCTTGCTGCCCAGGCGGGTCTCGAACCCGTGGGCTCAGGCAATCCACTCACCTCAGCCTCCCAAAGGCGCGGGATTACAGGCTGAGCCACCAAGTCCGGCTTGCAAATTCTTAAGTACAGATGCAACCATCCTTTTTTTCCAATCATTTTTTATCTACATTAATTAACTCTATGGATATGGAACCCCCAGAAACAAAGGGCTGACCATACTTTAAGAGTTCTAATGCCACATTTGACTCTAGAATTTAATATAACTTAAAAATACACACATGAACAAAATACTAAGTAAAACTACTAAAACTACAAGATGATGGGATTACAGTAATTTTTTTCTGTTTCTAAAGTTTTTTTTGTAATGTGAATATAGTTATACCAGTATCAGCAAAATTTTGACTTAAAAATTAACAGTCAATTTTGAAGAGCCATAGGCAACCACACATATTTGGTTTCTCAACCATCTAAGTACCCGTTCAGATGAATTTCAATAAATTTTGCTTGAACTTGTATTTTATCCAAATTACTAAATTTATTTCATGAACTAATATTCTAAAACGTATTTTTCCAGTGTAGAACCCTATTTCAGTTTTCACTTTTAGATGTCTTATCTTCTAAACTTGACTATATTAGACCAAAAAAAAAAGCCTTTTAAAATCATCAGCAGTGGAATTTCCTCAGATGAAAGTCATGGGAATCACTCTGCATAACCATCCTATCACTTCTTATCAGAAACCTGAAACAAATATTTCAGATTTTATTTAACAGGATATCAGATTATTTTATTTTTGCCAAGACTAATTAATTCTTTGAATTACCACCTTTGATGTTAACTGTATTCCAAAACATGGCTTTTAAAAATATAATTAAATACATTATTTTAATTCACTTTAAATGTCCACATCTTTATGGGAATTTGTATGAAAATATAAAGGGCAATCTTGGTTTTTGTCTTCTAGATTTATTAAAAAAAATTGTATTCGTAAAGAGGGGAAAGAAGGATGGTAAGGAAAGCGTGCTATCAATTGTTTTAAATAACTGATATCAAATAGAAAAAAAAGACGACTCTTTATCATTCAAAAGACTTCTGCTTAATCCAGTTGCTTCTTTTTCTTTCTCTTCTCCATGTTCACTGTTTTTCATTTATTTGGACACTGGAAGTACAAAAGAAACACTGGAACAAGATTTGACATAAGAAAAGACTACAACTAAGAGCATTATGCTTTAAAAAAAAAAAAAAGTGGCCCTCAGTTAAAAAACAGGTTCCTTGCAACATTTTTATTAGAAGTCAGATATATCTAGTAAATATTTTCCATAGAAATACTGTAATAAGTGATTATTCTGTTCTCAGATTGTGCTGTAAGAGTTAAATTGAACTTATATCTTTCTTAAAAGCTTTTTATTATGGAAAATTTCAATGTATATTTCAAAGTAAACATAATAAATAGCATTATGACCACAGGTACTCATTGCCCAGCTCAACCATTTCAACTCAAGGCCAGTCTAGTTTCATCTATACCACCACCCACTTCTTGCCTTATAGTATTTTGAAACACATCCAAGCCATTCCATAATTTCATTTGCAAATATTCAGTAAGCATGTCTGAAAGATAAGGACTCTTTTTAAGAAAACATAGCCACAAAACTATTACCATACACAAAAGTAATGTTTAAATTTTAAATTGTCCTATTAATTTGTATTAAAATTTGCTTGAATCAGGATTCATATTAGATGTACACATTACTGTTTGCCATGTCTTTAAAACCTCTTTTAATCTAAACACTATATTATTACTTCAATAGTAAAATGTTTTAAAAAACAGTAATTTGTATCTGTCCTTAAAAGTGGCATTAACTAGACGATATATAACTGAAAAACCTTTTTATCTTCATATGTCAAGAGTCAATCAATGGAGGTAATTTAGAGAACATTACCAAGATCATTAACATTCCATTTTAATTTGACTAGAAAAATCTCAAATAGCCAATTTTAAAGATTACAGATGCTGAAGAGGATGTGGTGAAAAGGGAACACTTCTTCACTGTTGGTGGGAGTGTAAATTAGCACATCCTCTGTGGAAAGCAGTGTGGCGATTCCTAAAAGCTCTAAATATCGACCTCCCATATGACCCCGCAATCCCCTACTGGGAATATACCCTGAAGAACTCAAATCACTCTATAAAAAAGACACCTGCACACGTATGTTTATCACAGCATTGTTCACAATAGCAAGAATCTGGAACCAACCATGCTGTCCATCAAAAGAGGACTGGATTAAAAAAATGTGGTACATATACATGATGGAATACTACGCAGCCATAAAATAGAACAAAATCATGAATTTCACAGCAACCTGGATGGAACTAGAGTCTGTAATACTGAGTGATCTCTCACAGAAACAAAGATCTGAGTATCACATGTTCTCACTCATATAGTGGACCTTGAACATCTATCATAACACTATAAGAAAAGGATTGACAGTGGTGGGAAAATATGGGGGGGAAGGGAGGTGGGATTAATGGTAGTCAATATCTTTCTGGGGATGGGGAGATACCCCTTATCGATAAGGGTGCCTGAATGATGCATATTTGTATACCTAACCCTTAACTGTACCCCACAATTTTAAAATTAAAAATGTTTAAAAATTAATTAATTAATTAACTAATTAAAGATTAACAAGTGTAGTACCAACATAGTGAAATACACAATCTTCTCTGTTTTTATTCATAATTGCTATTAAGATACTAAAATTTCATCACTACTCACCAGTATTTTGTCTAAGAGCATATTCTGGGCATATTCCATTCTTTTGTACAAAAGTTTTAAAAGAAGTCAAGGAAGAATTTTATATATTATTATGAAAATTTTCAAATCTACAGAAAACTGAAATAATTGGACAGTAAACACTCATATACTTGCCATCTAGGTTCTAAAATTGGCAATTGTTTAATTGTATGTATTCCTCTAGCCATCTTTTTTATTTAATGCACTTCAAAGTTGCAGACATCAGTATACTTTACCCCTAAACACTTTTGCATATATAACTAATATTCCATATTATAGTTCTTTAAAAAAATAAAATTTATACACGATAAAATGCACAAATTTTAAGTATGCTGTCGTGAGATTTCTGACACAAATTTGACCATTACAAGTATCTAAGTATCTAAAGTCCTACTGTAAACAAATAAATAAATAAAAATTTTAAAAAGGAAAAAAAAAGCCCTACTGTTGCTCTAAGAGTATGGTTTTCAAACCCTAGCATATACCAGAATCACCTGCAGTGCTTATAAAAACACAGATTCCTGGGCCACATACCTAGACCTAGGAGTGTGGTAGGGCATAATTATTCACATTTCTAAAAAGTTCCAGGTCAGGCTGATGCTGCTACTCTCAGGACCATACAAATCTAAGACTAAACTAATTTTGACGTAAGTATTAACTGATAAAGAAGATGTCAAGTTGATAACAGTGTAAATCTTATACCTCATTCTTGAAGGGCCCATCCCAGATATGAAAACATTCATATCCTTCAATTAGGAACAGATTAAAATAGTTGCCCTAAGGAGAAGACAGTGTCTGTAATCAAGTTAATGAGGATTAGAAATTACCTATGGAGACTTCAGCCAAATCAGTTTATTAGAAGAATATGATACACTATACTCAGACTGAAATTGCTACTTTTCTACAGATTAAAAAAAATTGGCCGGGCACGGTGGCTCACACTTATAACCCTAGCACTTTGGGAGGCTGAGGTGAGAGGATTGCCTGATCCCACAGGTTCGAGAGCAGCCTGGGCAACTTGGGAAAACCTCATCTCTACAATAAAAAATTTAAAAAATCAAAACTTTCACATGTTCTTGGGAAATAGAGTAACTATATAAAACAAATATGCATCAAGCAATTATGTGTCAACTACTCTTGATTTTTAAAGTAGTTTTATTGAGGTATACTAGACATGTATCAAATTGCACGTTTGAAGTATGTAATTTGAAAAACTTTGACACATAAATACACCTGTGAAACTATTACTACAATCAAGATAATGAACTTATCCATTACACCTCCAGATTTTCCTACTATCCATTTGTAATTGTAGCCTTTGCATTTTCATAATGACCAATAACGTTGAGTATGTTTTCATGCACTTATTTACCATTCATATATATTTTTGATTAAATATTTGTTCAATTCTTTTTTTTTTTTTTTTTTTGAGTTGGAGTCTCACTCTGTCGCCCAGACTGGAGTGCAGTGGCTGCTCCCGGCCATCGCAGCCTCGACCTGCTGGGCTCCGGCAATCCTTCCGCCTCAGCAGCTGGAACTGCAGGCGTGCGCTACCATGCCTGGCTGATTTTTTGATTTACTGTAGAGATGAGGTCTCGCTGCCCAGGCGGGTCTCGAACCCACAGGTTCAGGCAATCCACTCACCTCAGCCTCTCAAAGGCACGGGATTACAGGCTGAGCCACCGAGTTACCCACTTTGTTACTAAGTTACTTTCTTCTTATTGAGTTGTGATAGTGCATTACACATTCTGGATAAGTGACTGCAAACTTTTTTCTTCCATTCTATTGCTTGGTTTTACAATCTCATGCCAATGTCTTTTTAAAAATCTTTTTTATTTTAAGTTTTGTTTTGTTTTGAGTCAGAGTCTCACTCTGTCACCCAGGCTGGAATGCAGTGGCACACTCACAGCCACCACAGCCTCGAACTGCAGGTCTCAGGTGGTCCTTCTGCCTCTGCCTTCCAAGTAGTTGGAACTACAGGCACCAGTCACCATGCCCAGCTAATGTTATGATTTATTGGAGGGACGAGGTTTTGCCATGTTGCCCAGGCTAGTCTCGAACCCTTGGGCTCAGGCAATCCTCTCATCTCTGCCTCCCAAAGTGCTGGGATTACAGGTGTGAGCCACTACGCCCAGGTCTTTTTAATTTTTTCAAGACAGGGTCTCACTCTTATCACCCAGGATGGAGTGTAGTGACAGGAACATAGTTCACTTCAGCCTTGAACTTAGGCCTCAAAGCGATCCTCCTGCCACAAGATCCCAAAGTGCACCTGGCCTGGCAACGTCTTTTGAAGAGATAAGTTTTATATTATAACGAAGTTCAATTTATCAGTTTGTTATTTTGTGGTTATTTATGGTCATTTATGGTTATTTTCGCACTGTTGCTAAGAAATCTTCACCTAATCCAAGGTCACAAAGCTTTTCTCCTTCAAGAAATTTTATAGCTTTAGACTTTACATTGTGTCTACCTGTTCTATTTAATTACTGAAAGAGGGGTATTGAAATCTCTGCTAAAACTGCATATTTGTGTACAGACAGTACCCAATTATGATGGTCTTGATTTAAAACTTTTTACTTTATGATGCTGCAAAAGAGATACACATTCAGTAGATACCATACATCCAGTACCCATAACCATTCTGTTTTTCACTTTCAGTATAGTATCCAATAAATTACATGAGACAGTCAATATTTTATTTTAACAATAAATATTTTACGTAAGTTTTGTGTTAGATGATTTTACCCAACTGTAATATAATGTGTTTTGCACACATTTAGGGTAGGCTAGACTAAGCTATGATGTTCAGTAGGTTAAGTATATTAATTTTCTTTTTTTTTTTTTTTTTTTTTTAGTAGGAGTCTCTCTTTGTCACCCAGGCTAGAGTGCAGTGGCACGCTCACGGCTACCACAGTTTCGATCTGCTGGGCTCAGGTGATCCCTCCGCCTCAGCCTTCCAAGTAGCTGGAACTACAGGCACGCACCACCACACCTGGCTAATTTTTTGATTTATTGTAGAGACGAGGTCTCGCCAAGTTGCCCAGGCTGGTCTCAAACCCCTGGACTCATGCAATCTTCTTGCCTCTGCCTTCCAAAGTGCTGGGATTTCAGGTATGAGCCACTGCGCCTGGCATTAAATACATTTTTTACTAACAATATGTTTGACATGTTATGGGTTTACCAGGACATTACTCTATCAAAAGTCAAGGAGCATCTGTATATCTCTTTGCAGTTCTATCATGTATTTTGAAGCTCTTCCATTAGAGGCCCCCCAAAATTTAGAATTGTATATCCTCTCAATTAATTCCTTTATTATTATGAAACAATCCTCTTTATCCTTCTTTGTTCTGTAACCTAACTTCTGATTGAATATAGTGATCCCAACTTTCTTCTGGATAGTTATTATGGTATTTTTTACATCCTTTTATTTTAACTTATATGTGTCTTTATATTTAAAGTAGATTTCTTATAGATGTGATATACTTGGGCCTTGATTTTTTAAAATTAAATTTAACAATCCCTGCCTTTTAATTGTGGTATTTAGACCATTTATATGTAATGTGACTATTGATATGAATGGGTTTATATCCACCATCTTGCTATTTGCTATTTGTTCCATGTATTGTTTGTTCCCTTTTCCTGCTTTACCTGATTTGTTTTGGATGATTTCTTATTATACCAACTTCTCTCTCATTGGCTTATAGGTTACAACTCTTTGTTATTTTAGTGGTTGCTTTAGGGTTTATAACAGGTATCCTTTACTTATCACAGTCTACCTCCAAGTAACATTACATTACTTCAGGTATCAGAACCTTACAACAATAAATCTGCAATTTCTCCCCTTTTGGGTTTTTTGCTATTATTATTGTACATTTTACTTTTACATGTTTTAAATTCTACAATCATTGTCATCATTTTCATGTTAAACAATTTGTCTTTTAAAATTTTTTTTTCTAGAAATGGAAGTCTCCCTATGTTGGTCAGAATGGTCTCAAACCCCTGGCTTCAGGCAATTCTCCCATTTTGGCCTCCCAAATTGCAGGGATCACAGGTGCACCCAGCCCCGTATTTTAAAGATATCTAAATAATACAAAAAATGTCATACGTATTTGCTCACGTAGTTATCATTTCTGGCACTCTGAATTACTTGTGTCCAGGTTTCTATGTGGTTTAACTTTCCTTCAAACACATCATTTAGTGTAGGACTGAAAGTGGTAAGTTCTTTCAGTTTTTAAATGTTTGAAATCTTTATTTTATGTTTGATTTTGAATATAGTGTCCCTAGGTTAAAAAAAAAAAATCCTAGGTTGACAATTTTTTTTAGCTTACATTGTTTCAGATGAGAGATCTGATGTCACCTTTATCTTTGTTCTGTTTTTCTTTGGCTGCTTTTAAGATTTCTTTGTATCAGCCGGGCTCGGTGGCTCAGCCTATAATCCCGCGCCTTTAGGAGGCTGAGGTGAGTGGACTGCCTGAGCCCGCGGGTTCGAGACCCGCCTGGGCAGCAAGACCTCATCTCTACAATAAATCAAAAAATCAGCCGGGAGTGGAAGCGTGCGCCTGTAATTCCGGCTACTCGGAAGGCTGAGGCAGAAGGATCGCCAGAGCCCA
>NW_007176111.1:238247-252723 GCF_000164805.1 Carlito syrichta
AAAAAAAAAAAAAGATTTCTTTGTATCACTCATTTTAAGTAATTTGATTATTATGTTTCTAAGTGTAACTTTGTTCATCTTTCTTTTGCTTATGGTACTTCTTGGTTTATAGTTTTTATCCATTTTGGAAAATTTTTTGCTCATTCTTTCATTAGAAAATAGTATGATCCTTTAGATCTTGCTTTTTTTTTTAAGTCAGAGTCCTACTCTGTCACCCAGACTGGAGGGCAGTGACATGCTTCCAGCCACTGCAGCCTCGACCCACTGGCCTCTGGCAATCCTTCTGCCTCAGTCCAAGTAGCAGGAACTACAGGTGCACGCTACCACACTCAGTTAATTTTTGATTTATTGCAGAGACAAGGTCTTCCCAAGTTGCCTGGACAGGTCTTAAACCCTTGGGCTCAGGCAATCTACTCGCCTCGGCCTCCCACAGTGCTGAGATTATAGACTGAGCCACGGAGCTTGACCTAGATCTTGCTTTTAAGATGGGTTAGGAAGGACCAGAGTTGGATTTAGTCTATAGTTAATTCTTCTCCATTACTAAGGTGAGACCCTCCAGAATACTCTATCAAATGCTTCGTGAATTATGAGGCTTTCTGCTCTAGCTAATGGGACACTTTTTCTGACATTGTGGGACCTTGGATACTTTCTATACAGTCCTTTTAGGTGGCTCTTTCCCTAGCCCTTGGTAGTATGCATTTGTCAGTATTACATTGAATACTCAAGGGCAACCCACTCCAGATCTTTGAAGTTCTTTTTCTGTTCAGCTCTTTTTATCTCTGATACAATGCCTTGCAAATTCTAGTTGTCTTGGATTCCCTGGAGTGCCAGCTCCATCTCGTCAAATCAGGAAGCCCACTGGAACTTATGTGGGTTCCTCTCCCTCTGTTGTGCCCTGAAATTTTCTTTAGGCAGTAAGCTGGACAGTCAGAGGGCCTGCCTTGTTTTCTCTCTTTTGTTGTCATATGTCTAAAGTGTCACTGTTTCATGTATTTTGCTATTTATTAGTTGTTTCAGGCAGAAAAGTAAATCCAGTCTCTTTTACTCCATCTTGACAGGGACCTGAATTTGCTATTCTTAATTTTTAGTGCACCCAATGGACAGTAGAAAGGTAAATGAATGTATCAAGAGTAGGATCCAAATGGCTATTCTTTAAAAGTATGATATTTTAGAAGTATGGAATAGGGTTCACCACTGGAAGCCACTGTGCTCTTGATATGTCCTAAACTAGAAGAAAAAATAAGTTATTTATATTGGGCAAATGACACACAATCCCTTAGCCTTTATTTCTAAGGGTTACCTACTAGAAACTTGAAAAGTGAGTTACTTGAATATGCCATTATAAACTAAAATCAACACATTTCTGTTGTATACTGAGGACTCTAATTCAGGATTCTAAGACATCCAGCTGCCATGCAACACAGATATAATTCCCATGACTTGTGGAAAGAATACGTTGTTATCTGTGGATCCATCACCAGTGCTCTCTTCAGATGGGTCTGGTTTTTGTGATGCCTTCAAATGGTCTTGGTTTTCAAGTCTGATGCCTTTTAATTATAAATTATGATAAGCTTAAGCTTTTAAATTATAAAGTACTACACTTTATCATTCTAATATTCAATTTAGTTTCTCAAGAAGGTTGTTTAACCCTGTGATATATAATGATACATATTGGCAGTAACAATATTTTTGGCTTTACTTTTACCCTGCCATTAAAGTAGATATATTCATAAACATTCCAATTTGGCTTCTATTGTGACATTTCATCAGTGATGTGCTATGTATGAATTTATGCTATTTAAATAACTTACAATGTATTTTCATGTAAGTCCAATAACATACTTTTATGTATAGGGCAGTGATTATAGCCATATATTTGTGATATAAAAGGCTGAACTACGAAATTGCTATTTAAGGTAAAAAATCTTAAAACAGCAACAATTTCGGCCGGGCTTGGTGGCTTAGCCTGTAATCCCAGCGCTTTGGGAGGCCCAGGTGAGTAGATTGCCTGAGCCCACAGGTTCCAACCCGCCCGGGCAACTTTGCGAGACAATAAATTACAATAAATTAAAATCTCTACAATCTCTACAATAAATTAAAAAAAAAATCAGCCGGGCGTGGTAGCGCATGCCTGTAATTCCAGCTACTCGGAAGGCTGGGGTGGAAGGATCGCCGGAGACCAGCAGGTCGAGGCTGCGGTGGCTGGGAGCGGCCACTGCACTCCAGTCTGGGCGACTGAGTGAGACTCCAACTCAAAAAAATAAAAAAGTAAAAAATCAACAATTTCACAAGGTTTAACTCAACAAAAGTAAGTATATATAAATTATTTTTATAAGAAAAATAATGTACACAGATTGTTAACTACAAATTTACTATACATATTTATTTTATTTTTCTCCAATACCATGTCCAATGGAAAGACAGAAGGGGTAGTGTAGTTATGATGGGAGGACCTCACATTCTTTTAAGCCCCCAAGTGAAAAAAAGGTTTGAAGAAAAGAAGGGGGAGCCACTGAGAGTCACTGTCCGTACCCTCCTTAATCAGATACACTAAATAAAATTTAATTAAGCACTTAGGACATGCAGCCTCCACTAAGAAAATATGCCCTAATACTAATATGAAAATCTTATTAAATGTTGATCAAATAGACATCTAAAGATACCCCCGAGTCAGGAAACTATGGAAAAAGAGAGAAGGAACTGTTTCTAAGAAATCAACCCTAACCCATAAAAGAACTGATAGTGTACACATAAGACCAATTAATTTTTTTATTTTTATTTTAAGTAATATCTTACTTATAGCTCTAGGTATCTGGTGTCTTCAGAGCACAGTAAGTTAACTTTTAGAGCCAAAGGGGCGATTACACCTGGGACAATTCTATTTTCATCTACAAATATTTTATTGCCCTTTTTAGAAGTACTAGTTTTTATATTACAGACTGTTTACTTGAAGAGTTTCAAATTCTTGGTTAAATTCATCAGAGTGGCTTTGAACTTAAAACTAAACCCACAGTTTCTGAATATTTTCTGTCCAAAGTAATACCTTGGCAACTAAGTTCACAACAGAAAGGTTTGAACCCCTGTGTGAAGGCTACTGTATTACTACAACTTTACCATTTAACATGTTTCCATTATTAATTCCTTCCAAAGAGAATTTTATCTTCCATAAGAAAATCAAGAAACCCTACTTTCCGTAAAAGATAGATTTATCTGCAAAACCTAGTATTTTTAAATAGTCCTTTCTGAGATGACCAGATTCTTTGTTCTTAAACCTATAATTATGCCTGAGTTTAAAATTATTACCTCTAATGCATACTCATCTTCTCTCATCTTAGTTTTCAAAACTATCTTCCTTCTCTTTACTCTGTCTTCCTTTCAAGCTACTGACTTCTCTTCTGACCTCTGACCTCTGTCATCAAATGTCTTAAATTATTAGGTTCCAATATTAAAGTATGAGGGGAATAAAAATATCCAGGCATATGGGACTTGAAATCAACTACATTCAAAATTATAATTTTATTTTTTAAAAAGAAAAGTGCATTTTTAACAGAAACTCAGAAAGTAAAGAGCACTAAAATTTTTTTGTTTTGCAGTTATGGTTACAAAAGTTAAGACTCACTAGTACAATCCTAACAATTCTCTATTCTTCTTCTTCTTTTTCGGGGGTGGGGGGAGGAACAGGCTCTTGCTCTGTCACCCAGGCTAGAATGCAGTGGCACAATCACAGCTTACTGCAGCTTCAAACCTCTTGGACTCAAGTGATCCTTCTGCCTCAGCCTTGCAAGTAGCGGGGACTATAGGTGTGCACCACCACATCTAGCTGGATTTTGTTGTTGTTGCTGCTGTTGTTAAATATTCTGTAGAGATGATGTCTCATTATATTGCTCGGGCTGGTCTTGAACTCCTAGGCGCAAAGGATTTTCCCACCTCAGTTTCCCAAAGTGCTAGAATTAACAGGCATAAGCCACTGCATCCAGCCCAGTTTTCATTTCTTTAGCCTACTTTAAAACAGCTTCAAGCTGGGTATAATAGCTCACACTTGTAATCCTAGCACTTTGGGAGGCACAGGCAAGAGGACTGCCTCAGCCCAGGGGTTGGAGACCAGCCTGAATAACTTTACAAGTCTTCATCTCTATAATAAATCAAAAAATTAGCTGGGTGCGGTGGCCCACACCAGTAGTCCCAGCTACTTGGAAGGCTGAGGCAGAAAGATCATCTGAGTCCAAGAGGTCAAGGCTACAGTGGCCATGATCATGCCACTGCACTCCAGATTGGACAACAGAGTGAGACTCCAACTCACAAAAACAAAAACAAAAACCTCAAAGCTTCAGATCCACTACTCCACTACTATACTAAAATTGCGACTTCTAAAAATATCAATGACTTTAAACCCCAATTGGGAAGTGTTTGCAAGTGAAAGGAGGTACTTTTAAAAATCACACAAGAGAAACGCTGTCCAAGAAAAGGTATGATCCCAAAAAGGACCTATCATAACAAATCCTCTTATGTTTGTATGTTTGTTAGTGTTAAAACAGTTAAATTGTTCTAATTTATGAAATGTTATATCACAAAGGTTGTACTTGCTTATACTTACAAATATACAAACATTATTTTTAACTCTTTCCTACTCCCAAATCCAACTTTAATTTCTATAGTTAACAACTGTGGTGTGTACCCATTCAGTGCTTTTCTCTTCACTTATGCGTGTATTACGTTTTCTGGGACTGGTTGTTACCTAAATGAAATCATATATATTGCTTTTATGTATTGTACTATATTGCATATGAATTGTATTTCTATGTATTGCATTGTGTCTTGCTCTTTCTTGTAAAATATCTTAAGAATATCTTAAAGAAATACCTCAATATTTATTTCACACTTTTTCACAGATGCCTAATAGTATAGTGCAGGGGCACACCATAATTTAACTGTCTTGATGAACACTCAGATTACTTCCAGTTTTCCTTCATTTATTTCTTCCTCTGCAAGGAATAATCATGTAATATTCTCTGTGAACCTCTGGTAGTATTTCTGTATTATAGATATGTAGAAATGAAACTTCTGGTTCAGAAGAATGCACATTTTAAATAACAGACACTACCAAACTTTCTCATAAAAAAATAAAGCTATTTATACTGTTCAATGGTATCTCTTCAAAGCTTTATAGGCTATCTATATTTCTGCTTCTGTAAATTTCCTATTTACATTCTTTCCCATTTTCTACCAGCTTATTTTTTTCATATTGATTTGTAGGCACAATTGAATATTAATGCTGTCTATTTCATGTCAAATGTTGTATCCTGGTCTATTGCTTGCCTTTTTATTTAAATGGCATCTAAGTTTGGTATCTCGTTTAAGAGGCCTTTTCTACTCCCAAATTTTTTTAAAATTTAACTGTTAAAACTTTTGGGCTAGGAGCAGTGGATCATGCCTGTAATCCCAGCCCTTTGGGAGGCCAAGGCAGGCTGAGGCAGGTGGACTGCTTGAGCTCAGAAGTTTGAGACCATCTTGGGCAACATAGCAAAACTTCATCTCTACAAAAAATAAAAAATAAAAAAAGAAAGCTGCTATGATGCTGTGAGCAGTGATGATCGTGACCATGCTACTGCACTCCACCCTGGGCAACAGAGTGAGACCCCCAAATCAAAAAAAATTGTCATTTTATTTTTTATTTATAGATATGTAGTCCACCTAGAACTTTGTTGCAAGAGTGTCATAAAGCAGATACCTAATCATCTTTATTCCAACCAAGTAGCCAGTTGTTCCACATCACTTATAAACTAGTCCTTCCACTACTTACTAGTTTAATCATAGAATTCTTTACCCATGGATCTTTTCCTGAAGTTTTTATTCTGAAAAAATGTGATCAATATGCCTATTTCTACTCCAAATTCTTATTAGTTTAGTAACTGTAATTTAACACTGTTTTGATCTTTGATAGGTATGCCCTCATGTATCATACTTCTTTTTGAAATTTACTTGGTCATGCTTGTGCACATCTCCTTCTCAAAACTTGAGCCATCAGTTTGTCAAATTCGATTTTAAAAACCCTGCTGTAGACCAGGTACAGTGGCTCACTCCTGTAATTCCTGTACTTTGGGAAGCCGAGGCAGCAGGATCACTTGAGCCCAGATGTTCAAGACCAGCTTGGGCAACATAGCGAGACCTCATCTCTATAAAAATTTTAAAAATTATCTGGGCATGGTGGTGTGTGCCTGTAGTCCCAGCAATCTGGGAGGATGAGACAGAAAGATCACTTAAGTCCAGGAAGTCAAGGCTGCAGTGAGCTGGGATGGCGCCACTTAACTCCAGCCTGGATAATGGAGTGAGACCCTGATCCTGACTCAAAATAGACAAAAATCCTGTTGAATTTCTGATTAGAACTACTACACTGACTTTATAGACTAATTTGATTTAAAAAACTGTCATTTCATAGCATTAAGTTGACACAATCAAGAACATAGTATTCCTCCATCCATTCATATTTTCTTGTAGTTTTCTTCATATAGCTATTATACATTTAAAAACTTTAACTAGTTTTATAATTTAGGCTGCTATTTTTTCTAATTTTATTTCATAGTTCATTATTGCTGAAATAAAAGGCCAATGCATTTTCCAAATTTATCTTATAGTTAAGTCAGTTTACTGAAATCTTTTTTTAACTCAAATCATTTTCAGTTGACTATCTTATATTTTCCAAGTAAGCAATCACATCAACTACAAATAACAGTGATATTTCCCCCCCTTTATTTGGAGTGTAATTATTTTTCTTGTTCTTAATATACTATTACTTTTGGACCAATGTTATGTTCCTTTCAAAGAAGTGCTTCTAATATTTCACTATGACATTTGATATGGGTTTCTGATAAAGACCCTTTATAAGGTTATTTCTTATTAAGAGTTATTAGGAATGACCACTACATTTTAGAATTTTTATTTAGCATCAAAGAGATAATCATAAAGTTCCCCTTTAACCTACTCATATAGTAAATTGTATGTTTCCTAATACTAAATATTACGCTCCCAAAATTCAACATAACAGAACTGATATGATTTAACAACTAAAAAAGCCCCTGCTGTGAAGTCAGAATGCCTGGGTTCAAAACCCAGATCTTTCATTAACTAGTTGTATGATCTCAGGCATGTTGTTTAACTAATCTGTTTCAAGGTTCTCATTTTAAAAATTGTGATAATAGATATACCTCAGAAAGATATTTTAAGAATTAAGTGAACTAATACACATAACGTTGTTTGGAACAGTACTCAGAACACAGAAAGTGTTTAATACATATCAATTATATGACTTGCTGAGTACCTTGTATTTGCCAAGCATGGAGTGTGCAGCATTACAGGGGTTGGCAAACTAAGGCCTGTGGGTCAAATTTGGCCTGCTCCTTATTTTTATAAATAAAGTTGAATGGAAACAAAGTTATGTCCATTTTTATAACTTATCTATAGCTATTTTATGTTCATATAGCATAGTTTAAGTAGTTGCACAATGCCTAAAATATTTACTATCTGGGCCTGTATTTTAAAAAATTGTCAACCCCAGAAGTACTGTTCAAACTCCAGGAGTTCATAGTTGAATTGTTGAGACGGATAAGTAAAATATATGTGCACTATAGTATGATATATACAATCCAGATATTTTACGGGTATTATGGAAGCATTAGACAATTAAGTATTAAAAGGCAAGAAGGACTCACACAAATGAAAAGAAGCAAGATATGAGATATTTTACTTACTTTTAACTACTTAAGAATATGTATTTATTTACATGTTTTTATCTTGCATCCTAGTCTGTAAATTCCTAAAGAGAAAGGAGTAAGGTATTCGTATTCTAAGTATATAGGACATTATAAGTTTTCAACACATGATGGAGAAATAAATAAATGAATGATGAGAGTAAGAACAGGATACCTGAGTGACAACGATTAGACATCTGTCAAAGTTCTAGATGTAAATATCCTACGGCAAGCAGTTTACTTGCCATATTAAATGTGCTCTAGCTTTTAATTCTTATAACAGTTTATTCTAAGAGACAGTTACTGATTATCACTTCACTGTAAAATGAAGAAACCAAGGCTCATACAGGCAAAGTAGTATGTGCTCATGTTTAGATATAGCCAGAATGGGAAGAAGCCAACAAACAAAAACCTATGTCTGCCTAATGCAAAACATGCTCTTTACACTACACTACAAAGTTGGAAAGTTGTAGAAAGTGATAATACCAATAGGATATCAACAGAGTATGGACTCTGAAAGACAGAGGAGATTATAATTGATGTAGAAATTGTGTTGTAATTTTACTCTAAAACTGGGGAATTGTTTGAATAAACTCATATTTTTGAAATATTACCCTGGAAGCATCCTAATGTTTTTGAAATATTATCCTGGAAGATGGTTAGAGGGGGAGTTTCCCCTACATTTTACTCAAAGGCTACTCTAACACAAATATTAGAGTAAGTTGTAGTAAGGTTCAAGTGATAAAAAGATGAAATTGCTAGCATACTACAGTATTTAAGGAATACCAGTCTGAAATATCAGAAAAAGCAGACACTAACATTTACTAAAGAAACAAAAAGGTACTTTATAAACTATTATACTAAATTTTTTTAGAATGTTGCAAATGAAAACAATTGCATGGAAAAAATTAAGTCATAAGAACAAAGATATAATTGAGAATGGCTGTCTTAAGAAAACCAAAAAACTCTTGAAAGTTTAAACATAAAGAAATAAAAAATGATAAGTTTTCGTTTTTATTTAAAGAAAAACTGATTTTAAAGTAAATGAAATGACTACTTCCATATCTCAGCAAAAGTAGTATTTGTATATGACAAATATTTCTGTAAAACAAAGTATATAATATAATTACTTTTCAAAGAAAAGTATAAACTGTGCTTTAAAATGTACTTAAACATCTGTTTAGAACCCCCTAGTTCTCTAGGAAGATTTGTCTCCCAAATAATGTGATTGTAGTTTCACTGAAGAAGACTATATACATAAGTCAATTAAAACAACCCTTCACTGGGGAAAAGTAGTGAAGAATCATGTAACTTTTACAAAATACTCTGTTCAAATGTATTAAAATGTGGACTCGAAAAAGGATAACAGAAAACAATTCATTTCCACATTTTTAACAGAGGCTGATTAACACACACAATCTAATTTATCAAATTTAGATAACTTTTACAACAAAGTTTATTTCAAAGTATGCACATATTTAACTTTGTATTTCTAGCAACTAGCACATGAGCGATCTCAAGAAGTGAAGGAGGAAGAGATATGGAAATCAATCAGAAGTATAGTTTTAATTATAAAGTAAGAATACCCCCACATATCTGGCAGGTTTACGTAAAATTTAAAAACCAACCAAGTATAGGGCCTAAATCCAATGAGAGTTCAACAAGTGAATCGTATTACTATAGATACAGAAATAATCTTCCACTTGAAAAAAAGAAAATCATAAGGAATGTACTTTTTGCATATTTTAACCCCACTATGGAAAGAACAGCTGAGTTGTTTGAAACAGAAGATCAGTTTCTCTTGCAAAAAGAGACAACAGCACTGGATAGGGACTGTATTGAAAGATTAATAAGAATGAAGCTTTTATATGCATCATCTTTGCTAAGAAATCAGTTAAAACTTTTTTTATTTTTATTTTTTGAGTCAGAGTCTCTGTCACCCAATTGGCATGCTCATGGCCACCACGGACTTGACCTACTGGGCTCAGGCGATCCTTCTGCCTCAGCCTTCCAAGTAGCTGGAACCACAGGCATGTACCACCATGCCTGGTTAATTTTTTTTTTTTTTTTTGTAGAGGCAAAGTCTCACCAAGTTTCCCAGGCTGATCTCGAAATCCTGGGCTCAGATAATTTCGCCTCAGCCTCCCAAAGTGCTGGGATTTACAGGCATGAGCCATGGCACCTGGCTCAGTTAAAACTTTTGAGTAAATGCTTATTGAAAACATACTATTGTGCACAGAACTTTGGAGGAAAAAGCTTGAATACTGTTGTTTTTTTTTAAGGTTGTACTGCCTCCATTATAATGGTATTAATGTAAGTACTTATATGGCATGTACTTTAATGATTTTATGGTTTCTAACATCTCTTTGATCTTCACAATATTTGTGAGGAAAAGAGGATAGCTATTATTCTCCATTTTAATTATTACAAAACCAAAATGAAAAAAAACTAACTTGAAATAATATGACTAATAAGTAGTGAAGTTGGAACTAAGATATAGACTTTTGAATCATCATCCAAGGTACTATACTTTATTTCCTGTTCAACAAACAGAAATGCTCTTATGCTGCATGCTTGTTCTCTTGACGCCAAAATATAGAGTAGCCCTAGCCAACTGATTCATGCAGCCATAATCCGAGGCACCACTATCCACCTGCTAATGTTACATGAAACACAGTGTGAAAGAAATAGAATAGCCTTAGAAATATATATCCATAAATTTAGAAACCTCAAAAAGATGTTTTATGTAAATGAATTTTCAAAATAACTGATACTTACCCTTTAAATCACCGTAATTTATCTTTAAATAATCTTAAAAGAAATATTTTAAAATAGATTTCTAGATCTTTTATCCCTGCCTTAATCTGCAGATGATATAACCTTTTCTTGATGACCCAAGCTCATCAGTATAAACATCAATTATTAGACTGTTCTGTAACACAGTGACTCTTTCTGGAGTTACTGCAGGATGTCCAACTGTTTGTCCCTTCTCTAGCTCATCTTAGATAAAAAGCAAGGTTCCCTACTGACTGCTCCCCTATTGTCACTTACAGGCTAGCAGTACCCTAGCCAAGATTTCTAAAATGCCAGCTATAGTTTTAAAAAATGTAAAACCAGCATAGATAGTTGATATACTTTCCCATACAAATTCTAAATCAAGCCGTTGTATAGCTGTTTTCATTTCTGTAAGGCCTGCCTCTTTCACTTCCTAATTCTGAGACCTATTCTAGGCTCTTGCTAGAGGTTTAGCTACTAGATAACGATTACAGTAGTACTTATTTTGCATTTTTTAACCTTTTGTATAACACACACACATATATATATACATACATACGCACACACATATAAATATATGCAAAAAATACTCATAAAATACACCACACAACAATGCAGTCAAAATGATAGAAGATACTTCACAATATGCGCTATATGGACAATTACATAGCCAGTTGTTGGCCAAGAGTCAGCAGACTAGGCCCCCTGGCCAACTCCAGTCCACAGATTATTTTGCTTGGTTCTCGAACTAACAATGGTTTTTACATTTTGAAAATATTATAAAACAAACAAAAAAGAATATTCAACAGAGAATCTAAATGGTCTGCAAGGCCTAAAATATTATCTAGCACTCTACAGAAAGTTTTCCAACACCTGATCTAAGCCATATAAACGAACACATATAAGTAATCCATTATACACAAAGCTCAAGCTATTAACATGTCAAAGTAGATGTATAGTTCTATCAGTGATGGATTCCTAGTGTTACAGTCAAACTGTCTAGTCCAGCCCTGTCTATTCCTCTTCTGCGGATGCCCGAGGGCTTAGCTAAAATCTCTACTTAATCTTTTTTCTTTCTTCCTCCTAATTCTTGTCCTTGGATGCTCTCTGACTGGTCTTGCTACTACTTCCAACTCTGTCAATCTCTTTTGGAATGTCTTTCCCTTTGCTAACTAAATCCTTCCTAAATTCCAAGTCTGACTTCCAAATGCCTTCCATGATTGTTCTAGCCCTCACTAGCCTCACTTTCCTTTAACTCACAGTTGGTCCCACACAATTTAACAATACCACAGCTTATACTTTTTGCTAATGATTTCTTGTGTATTAGTCTAGTATCCCCAACTAGTTTGTAAACTACTTGAAGGCAGAAAGACATGACACTGCATTTGTATCCTTACTTTAATAATATCTCTCATCACCTTATAAGACAAGTCATCTCCCAAGTCCACTTCTCAATCTTGGAGGAAAAAAATAGCCTGAGGACTGGTAATGGATGATAAGTGATTGGAAAGATCAAAAGATGACACCCATAAAGGAACTTGATAAAAGATCATAGGCTACACTGCAAACTTGGAAAATATATATTTAAGACAAACAAAACCACAATAGTGGGTAGATAGAAATATAGACATAAAAAGACCACTGAATAATTCTCTGAAATAAAACCAAAATGTTTAAAAAATTTATAAAAGGTCATAATACACGTAAAAGAATAAAATTTGTCTTTCAAGACTATTGGTCACTAATTTCCTTTTAACAAGTAGCTCTTGACATTAATACTCATGGGATCCATATTTCTTATTTTGCGATGTGATAACTGGAGCAGGAAAAGGTGCAATGTAATAAACAATCCCAGTGTTCTAAATATTGTTAATTTATTTGAAGTCTGCTAGAGATTGCTAAAAAGAAAACAAACTAAAAACCCAAAACACCAATCACTTATTAGTTACCTAGCTAATAAAATTGAAAATCGAGTATATCCCTTTATCATTCTCAAGGACACCATCTAGCCTCATTTTCACAGAAAAATGCACCAAGAATGCTTTAAAAAAAAAAACTTTTAGTTACTTCATCAAATTGCTTTTTAAAGATATAGGCAAATTATAAGGTGCTCAAGCTTTGGATGCATGAGTATTAAAAAAAAACAAGTATTTTTAAACAAGCATAAATATTACCCATGAATCTAAACTAAAAACGGACAAATTATAAATTAAATGCTCTTTACCTAAGTAAAATTACAAAAGACAATGAGGATATGAATCATGCATTCCCTCTCCCCCCCCCCCCAGGTTTTATGGAATCTCTCAGCCTTTAATCTGTCTGGCTGGTCAAGGAAGAAGAGGAAGAATTTTTTTCTTAATTAGTAATAAAATATGCTCACTATTATATTGAAAAATTTGACAAGTAAAAGGTAATCGTCAAATGTGTTATAAAATACAATTAATCAGGCCTCAACTACTACATGAAGAGAGGAAGTGATGACACAGACGTCACCAAAAAAAGATAATCCTATAATGTTTTTCCAAATGCTTATCATTAATTTGGGAGAAGCAAATTACCCTTATAATTATGCTTGACTGAGGTCAGTATCAACGAGGCTTTTATTTTTCTTAAACATTCAATTACTTGCAGGATTCAGACAAAAAGAGAATATGAGGGAGTTAAATCAGAAGCATACAGGTGGCTTAAAGGTAGCCAGCCTGGGATAAAATATGTTCCAGTTAACCTACACATTGAAAACTTACAAATTACGAAGGGAAAGAATATAGTAAAATTAACATGGTAATGCTAAAATTTTTTAATGTAAAATTTAATACACAAATTTTAACAAGATCTTTTTCCTGTCAAGTCATCATCCTTTCGTACCACTAATTGGTGTTATTAGTGATAGCAAGTATTTATTAGTGGGCTGAAAAGCTAAAAGCAAAATTTTAGGTCATCATTTATGAAAGATGAGGCAAAAAATCCTTCCTCACTTTTCTGTTAGGCCCACCATCTGTCTCAGTGGGCATTTTATCTCATTACTTAAGGAAAATTAATTCAACCAAGAAAACATCCAAGACAGGGAACTCATTTCACATTAAAAATTTTATGTGATAAAAGACGACAAGAATCACAAACTTAACAAATGCACAAAAACTAAATATTTAACCAAACACAAGCTCAGAGCCACAAAACTCAAGTCGTTTCTGCCTAACATATGGCTCAAACTCCTGAGTGGCATATGTTTAGTACTGGTGCTGGGAAGAGTAGGGTGATAAAATATTACAGTAAGAGTTCAACTCTTATTTCATTCCTATAATACAGCAACACACACCTTGGCTTCGAGAACTAAAAACACAGACCACGGTAAGAAGCAAATGAATTAAGTTGCCCAGATGTAAGAGTCCATCGTGAATACATAACGAGGATTATACTGTTAAAAGAAAAAAAAACAACCCTGTCTGCCTGTAATTCTTACTTGATAGATGGTCAGACACAAAGGTGGCCGAAGGAACTACGTAAAATCCCACAAAAGAACATCTCGACTCCACAATCTCTAGCACCCCCAGCAACCATCCCATTTTCCCCTCTAAAATATCCCAAGGCGAAGAGTTGAGTGAGAGAAAGCTTCACCGCCACATTCGTGAACACAGCCCCCTCTTCTCGCAATCTGACGGCGAAATCGTGTGTCCGTTTTCCTTTACCTAATACCGATCGTCCTTCCAACGCCGTGTCAAAAGTTCGAAGATCCCGGCTGCTAAACAGGGCGAGGGCTGCGGGCTCTGGTTCACCTCCCGACTGAACAGGTGGTTAACTCACCCGGGGAGAGGAACGGCCAGGTACTGGCAGCGGCCACACAGGATCAAACACAGAAGGGCGGGTTTTCGAGGTTTTAACCCCAAGAGGAGCGGGGAAAACTCTCGGCAGAAAAGCGTTCAAGTTCGGCAGCTACGGGGCGGCCAGCGCAGCAGGCG
>NW_007176111.1:253565-254010 GCF_000164805.1 Carlito syrichta
CTCGCTCCCGAAGCCGGCTGCGCCCGCTCGTCGTAGGAACCGCCGCTGCCGGGCGCCGAGCCACATCGGGAGACGTGGAGTTTCTCAACCTCCCTAGGGCCACGCACACCGTTCGCCAGCCACGTTTTAAAAGGCTCCGTGGCAGCCCTTTCCCGAAAGCCCCAGAACTCAAGGCTGGCAGGTGCTGTTGAAAGACACTCCCTCCAGGACTAGGAAGCCAACCGGAGTGGGCTTGGAGGTTTCTGATCCCAAACATTTCGAGTCCGGGATCTGGATCGCAAGCAGAAATGTTTAGAGGTTTACTTCCGTTGAAAACGTGGGGGTTCGTTTCTGGGTCTCTTCCCATCGCTTTTATTTTTACAACAACCTTGCAAGTGAACGCAGCAGAAATCTCAAACCTCAAGCCACTAGGGGCGGGCGGGCGGGCGAGGGGGTGGGGGGGGGC
>NW_007176111.1:254030-272472 GCF_000164805.1 Carlito syrichta
CGGCGATGATGCCCAAGGGCTGGCCTGGGCTGCTGCTTTTAAAGTTTGCCCCGGAAGACTTGGGGAGGGGTAGTCCTTGGGACTGGGAGTCCTACCCCAGTAATGGGGACAGATGTGACCAAGCTCCGTGTCTGAGCTTTATTTCCCTTTTATTAATTGTGCGATCTTTTAAAATGGTGATATTTTTAAAAACTGTTTTGCAGGCACCTCTTTATAATGTGCTTATTCTCTACATTCTTAAAGAATCTAATAGTTGATGAAATCCTTTGTTGATGACTGACCATCAAACGCAATACCTTGGCCACACGCTAAAGTCCCAGAGGATTGCCTATACAGAATCCCTACTTTGGTGCTCTCTCTTTTTTCTCTTTAGAATGTTCTCATCACCTTTTCTAATATCTGTCACTGCTTCTCATCTCCTCATCTCTTTGTCCACTCTGATCTTTCTTTTTTCTTTACTGTTTATGTTTTACTCTTTCCTCCTTTCCTGGCTGGTTTTCTCCGTGGCTCCAGGTGCTGATTGATCAGATGTTTATATCCACAGCCAGCTAATGAGAGAAGTCCCTTCGCTTCTGGTCAGTAAATAGGGCAGTGACTACATATCAAGTGGTGTCTTGAGACATTTTCATTGCTCTTCATTATCAGGAGTTCCTTCCCTGCCAGAGATGTTTCCTTTTCTTAATTTCCAGATTTGGCTGTCTTCCAGACAAAATTGCTGGCAAGCTGATCCTGGAATAACTGGAGTATAACTGTATATTGTTGTAAAGTATGAAGATTTTATCAGAGCTTGGGTGTTTTGGGTGGCTTCCCCATATTGCTGCCCCGCTCTCTTTGGTCTGAGACTAAGCTAGTGGTTTCCAAACTTTAAGCTAATAATTTTCAAAGCTTTCTACTCAGGAGCTTTTTAAAAATACAGAATTCTACAATCTACCCCCTCAAGATCCTAATTCCTTTGTTCAGGGGAGGCCAAGAAGTGTCATTAAAAAAAACATATATAAAAAAAGATGTTTTGAGCATGCCTACATGTAAAGGCAGAGGGAGAAGGAATAGCTACTTTGAAGGAAACTTACACATAGTTTAATAATGTTATTGAAGTAGACCTGGAGATTGTGATCAACAATATGCAATGCTGTAAGGTTGAGTCAAGTGAATACTAGGGAATTTACGTCCTGTGAAGAGAATAAAATACACACATAAATGACCCTAATATGTGCATCTGTATGACTTCTCTGGGTACACAGAAAGGGACAAGAATTTACATTGGCTGTGGACAAGTTACTTCTTAGTACTTTATTTTTCTTATCAATAAAATAAGAAACACTTTCAATCCTCATTTTTCTTGACCTTTCAACATTACTCAGCACTTTGACCATTATTCTTTCTTAAACATCTCCTCTTCCTTTGGCACTACATTTTCTTGGCTTTTGCCCTATTTTCCTGGGTATTGCTTCTCTGATTCCTGTGCAGATTCTTACTTCTTTCCATAGTTATTAAATAAGAGTACCTCCAAATTCAGTTTTAGGTGACCTACAAGACCATGTGAGGTCTGACCCTGCCTGCTTTTTCCACTGTCATCTCACACACTTTTCCCTTGCTTCCTGGCCTTCCTTTAATTTCTGAAGCATACTGTGATCCCAGCAGCCACAGCCTCTCTGCACATGCTCTTTTTCTTCTGTCTTATCTCTTATTTGTCTTTCAGGTCTCACCTTGAAAGAGACATCCTTAAGAAAAACATTTATGACCTTCCCAACAAGTTCAGGATTCCTTGTTGATGTCAGCTGTCCTACCATCACGTACTTAATTCTCCCTCTTAGGATATACCACAATTTATAATTACATTTTTGTATGTGTAAATACTAGGTTAATATCTGTTGCTTCTTACATTAAGGCAAAGATCATGACAATTTTGGCTGGCACGGTGCCTGGCACATAGAAGGTGCCAAATAAGTATTTCTTGAATGACTGAATATTGTTCTCTGAGATTCTTTCCAGGATTCTACAAGGTTGTTGGATCAGGAAATTAGGAGATTACTGATCATTTTCAAGAGAACATCTTCTGTTTGACTAGTGGAAAGAGATGTAGAAATGTGTTGGGAGATAATTCTCCATGGGACTCTAGTTTTTTTGTTTTGTTTGTTGTTGTTTTTGTTTGGTGAAGAAGGGTTGAGTCAGCATCTCACTCTGTTGCCCAGGTTGGAATTCAGTGGCACAGCCACAAATCACCACAGCCTCAACCTCCTGGGTTCAGGTGATTCTTCTGCCTCAGCCTCCTCACCCTCCAGAGTAGTGGGGACTACAGGTGCTTTCCACCACACCTGACTAATTTTTTTATTTTTTGTAGAGATAATATCTCACTATGTTGCCTAGGCTAGTCTCAAATTCTTGGGTTTAAGTGATCCTCCCACCTTGGTATCCCAAAGTGCTGGGATTACAAGCATGAGCCACCTCACCCAGCCAGGGTCTCTAGTATTTCTGAGCATTTTGTGAGCAGAGACACTAACAGTTTCCGTCCTAGACTATTTTTTCAAGATGTCTGGCAAACAGTCTTGCAAAATAGACATAGTGTCCCCCCACGAAAGCAGAGTGCACATTTGTTTACCATGCAATATAATTAAGGTACAGGTTGAGCAGGTTTTCTTGCTGCCCATTATAAAAGATGGGGGTTTCCTAAACTTAGGGTTCTTCAGCATGATGCAAACAGCATCCCCTCCATGTTGCCCCAGATGAGACCTAATAGGCAAGAGAACTGACTGAATATGACTTTGATGCTGCTTGCGTTGAAACTGTAGCAGGTTAAATTATTAGCTTGCAAGGAGGACAAAATCTCAGACCCTTCACAGTTCTTGACAAAGTACAATGGGTTGAAGAGAAAGAAGATGAAATCAAACAGCAAGTGGAGACTATTTAGACAGTTTGGAAAGGAAAGAAGTTTGGTGATGAAGAGAAGGAGAGAAATGGGACAACATATTGAGAAAGGGGGGGGGTGTGCAGACTGAATTCTCTGAGCAACATCCTAACTCTGAACAGAGCCACAGGAACACTATTGCCATTGCCTCTCTCTTGGTTGGAGAACAGGTGCAAGTCAGGAAGAGGAGAAGGAGGTGGAAGCAGTAGACCTGAAGGTATATCAGTTAAAGCAGTCAGAAACTTTTGGGGAGGGGTTTGGTATAGTGTGGGGGAAGACAGATAGGCTCTGGTGTCAGGAAAATCTGGGCTTGAATTCCAGCTCTATTATGAACTGAATGATTGATCAATCTTGGGCATGTTATTCAACTTTCCTGGGCCTCAGTTTCTCATCTGTAAACTAAGGATAAAATACCTACTTTGCAGGATTAAACAGCATAATACATGAAAACGTCTGGTACACATCTGATAATAAATAAATAAGAGCTCCATGATTAGGTTGTCCTGGCTAATTGTGACTTGGCAAGGTTAAAGAAATTCAAAAATTTCCTCTACATCTCCAAGGATACTTGCGTAGGATCATGGCCAGGGTCAACTTTTGCTCTGAATTCCTGATCCTGTTGCCATCTTCATCCTCAATGGGCTTTTGCATAGATGGAACAGCCTGTTACCTAAAAGCAAAAAAGCAAACAAACAAACAAAGACACAGAATAGAAGACCTTTACACTGAATATTGACCATTCTTGGCACATGGAATTTTTCACTAGCCATTACTCTTCTCAGACCCTACCCTACCACTCTGTTGCTATTGTCCCTCATTCTAATGAGAACCTTCTCCACATTTTTCTGAATTCCTGGGACCCCTAAAATCACCCTTAAATTCCTTTAAACCTGCCAGAGACAATTCCCAAATTCTTGTTAATTTATTGTTACTCAAAGCAATTTGTCTCTTTGTTTTCTGTCCTCATTTTTATCCAGAATAACCTTGGAAGCCTTACCTTTATTTCAAAACCAAGGAGATCCTAAACTGATGACTCTGTCCTAGAGAAGTAGTTCTTAAACTTTGGCATGAAGAAAAATCACCTGTGGTACTTGTTTAAGATGTAGTGTTTCCACTACATGCTCCCACCCAACTCCAAGATTTAGATTCAAGAATCTGCATTTCATAACCAAGAGATTCTGATGAAGGTAGTCCATGGGCCATATTTTGGGCATCTTAGAGCAACCAGCTCACACAAGAGTCAACTTTCACAAATAAGATTTTTAAAATTCTGTCTGTGACAGAGTTAAACTAGAATTGACTCAAATGTTCAGAAAAAACTGCTCATTTATGGTTCATGTCTTGTATATTGTTTCTTCTTTATAGAGAAACCAGTTAGGAAAGACCAAGGAATTCCTTAATCACAAAATGATAATCCTAATAGTCCAAATTTGTCAATGTTAATGATACGGTTTCAAAGCAATGCTATTGAGGACAGTCTTACTTCCAAAGGGAAAAGACTTATTATCTGGTTACTGGCCAGGACTTATTGAATAGCTTCCTGATCTAAAGGGACTATACAATAATAGACAGATTATAAGGATTTCCTCTAGGTTGAAAAAATAAAGTTTCCATATTTGTCTTTTAGACTGTCAACAGTTCTTTGATGTTTTGTACCACTTTAGTAGGCTTTGATAATAGCCCTGAGGTTGAACACACCACGTTCATTATCCAGTATAAGCAGATGACATATGAATCAATTAGACATCTATAAGAATAATGAGGCAGAAGATGACTTGGAATTTAAAGAAACTATTCCCAAATTATCTTACTTTTTCCCCCCTCAAAAAAGCAAATTTCAAAACCAGAGCACTACTTATCAAGATAACAATGAGATTTTTATCTGGACAAGTAAAAATAAAATTTAAATGAGTTAGGAAACAAAAATTTAGATAACCTAAATTCAGTTGTAATTCACCAAACTTGAGAAAGTTCTTACTCAAATTTTAGAGGCAAATAAATCACATCTTTAAAATACCATACAAATCAGCTATTTACTTAGGTAGAGTAATACCTTTATACAATAAGTTGCCTATGTGATTTAAAAATATAAAGTGAAGCAGGCATTTCTTAAATAAGTACAAAGATGTATAATAATGAGAAAAACTTAGAAATCATGTATAAGTTGAAGACAATGAAATAAAATGAAATACTCATTTATTTCAAATTTTTATCTCTAAGGTTTTAATAATCAAGGCGTATCTGAACTTTGTTCTCATTTTCTTTCTACACTGTACATATAAGACATAAGCCCAGGACAGTAATACTGAAAAATCAAAACTAAAATTAATTAATACTAATAATTATTATTAGCAAGAGAAGGTAAAAATAAAAAGACCCTTACTTAAAAAGCAATGGAATATGACTTTACCAAATAAACATTGAGCTTCAAGTTAGAAGCTGCCGGGAGCTGTGACTCAAACCTGTAATCCTGGCACTTTGGGAGGCCAAGACAAGAGGATTGTCTGAGCCCAGGGGTTTGAGACCAGCCTGGGTAACTTGATGAGACCTCGTCTCTACATTAAATAAAAAAATTAGCTGGGCATGATAGCACATGCTTGTAGTTCCAGCTTCTTGGAAGGCTGAGGCGGAAGGATCGCCTGAGCTTAGCAGGTTGAGGTTGAGGTGGCCATGAGCATGTCACTGCACTCCAGCCTGGGCAACAAAGTGAGACTCCTACTCTAAAAAAAAGAAATTAGAAGATAATACTATAATAAAAGGATTGACAGTAGCGGGAAACAGTGTGGGGGGGTGGGAAGGTGGAATTGGCAGTAGTTGGAATCTGCCTGAGGAGAGGGGCACACCTCATCAACAAGGGTACCTGCATAATGAATATTTGTATACCTGAATTGTACCCCATAATTTTAAAATAAGAAATTTAAAAGTTAAAAGATTAAAAATAAAGAAATTTAAATATAGCTAATTTTCTAAGTTATGAAAATTGTGCTTTTAAAATGTAATTTATAAATCGGGCTCGGTGGCTCAGCCTGTAATCCCGCACATTTGGGAGGCTGAGGTGAGTGGATTGCCTGAGCCCGCGGGTTTGAGACCCTCCCGGGCAACTTGGTGAGACCTCATCTCTATGATAAATCAAAAATTAACTGGGTGTGGTAGCGCGCGCCTGTAGTTCCAGCTACTTGGAAGGCTGAGGTGGAGGGATCGCCGGAGCCCAGCAGGTTGAGGCTGCGGTGGCCGGGAGCGGCCACTGCACTCCAGTCTGGGTGACAGAGACTCCAACTCAAAAAATAAATAATAATAAAATAAAACAAAATAAAATGTAACTTATTTTTATAATGTACAAAACACTGCAATCAAAGTACTATTAGTTCCATTCTGTAGATAAAAATTGTTGCTCTGAGAAGTTAAACTTACATTCACATACAGCCAAGAAAGTGGCAGAGCTGAGATTCAAATGTAGACCTGTATGACTCTGGTAAAGATTCTTTGCTTGGCCAAACTTTAGTTAGGCTTTGGAATCTTCTGCTAGGCACACTTGTACATTTCCTTGTAAAATCCATTTTTGACCAAGAGCCCTACTAAGTGAGTTTAGTAAAAAAACAAACAAACAAAAAACCCCACTATCAGTATCTGATCTTCAATATCTGATCAGGTTTTTCATCCTTACCCATCTCCTAGGTGATGTCTAAATACCCTGACCTGTCTTCAGCAAGAATCCCGTTAGATCAGTTTGGCCACAATCCTCTATACCCCTGAGGCTTCATCCACTTGCCCCACCCTGCTTGTTGGCTATAAATCCCCAATTGCCCCATGCTATATTAGGAATTGAGCCCAATCTCTCTTCTTCACGGCAAGACCCCGTTGCAGTGGTCCCTCTGCTTATCATGATCATCATGAATAAAGATTTACTTACTCTACTTTAACAAGTATCATTGAATGTTCTTTTTTTTTAAACAACTCTAACACACTCTTTCCATTATTCCATGTTCAGAAGGAGTGAAATTTGAGGTGACTCTTGAGGAATAGGCTTCAAATAGAATGACCAGAGTACAGCGCTCTAGTAGGAAAGGTAGCTGACACAGGCATAAAAGTGGAAAAATGCCAAGTATGCCTGAGGGTAAGGAATGAGGCAGGTAGCACAGTTGGTTCCATGTTTTTGCTATTGTGAATAATGCTGTAATAAACGTATATGAGCAGATATCTTTTTTGATAGAGTGATTTGAGTTCCTCCGAGTAGATTGCTGCGTCTTATGGAAGGTTGGTTTTCAGATTTTTTAGAAACCGCCACACTGTCTTCCACAGTGTGAAAAGAGGTTGTACTCGTTTACATTCCCACCAACAGTGTAGACATGTTACCTTTTCCCCACGCCCTCTCCAACATCTGTTGTTTTTTGAGTTATTGATGATGGCCATCCTGACTGGAGTTAGGTGGTATCTCAGTGTGGTTTTAATTTGTGTTTCTTTGATGATTAGTGAGACTGAGCATTTTTTCATGTATCTGTTGGACTAGATAAAGAAAATGTGATACATTTACATGATGGAATATTGTGCAGCCATCAAGAAAAACAAAATTATGAACTTTGCAGCAACCTGGATAGAATTAGAGTCCATAATACTCAGTGATTTATCACAAAAACAAAGATCTGAGTACCACATATACTCACTTATAAGTGGACCCTGAACATTTATCATAATACTATAAGAAAGGAATTGGCAGTAGTAGGACACTGCCAAGGAAGGGGAGGTGAGGGACACATAACATTAATAAGGGTACCCACACTTTACCTGCATAATGATTACGTATGTACCTAACCCTGAATTGTACCCCACATTTTTAAAGGGAAAAAAAAGAAAAACTTTAGTCAAATTAAAAAGAAATGAGGCAGGACAAAAGTTTGAGATGGAAAGCATGGAGATACAGGGCAGAAAATGAAGTTTGGACTAGATTAAGAATAACTTTGGCACATGAGGAATTTAGGAACCACTTATTTTTAATCAGGAGTCAGGGAAGTAAAGTGGCAAAAGTGAAAAAACTATTTGATGTTGTTGATTAATGGCCCTTTACATTGATATTTGTCAAGCCACTGTTGTTATCAAAAGCATTTTAAATAATCAACACAGTAAAACAAAACTAACGAAAAAACTTTTATAGATTACTATCTTGAAACCAAGTGATCATAAAAGGAGTTTTAACTTTGTATAAATTTTAAAAAAGACATCAGACAAATACTTTATATTGAAAGAAACTGATTTTTATAACAGGGGGAAAAAGAATATTCCTTATTTTAAAATCAAAGTCCTAAAATAATCTATGAGAAAAAAAATAAGTAGTTTTTATAGAAAGGTATTATTTGATTAATACATCTTTAGGAAATAAAATGAAGAAATATTAAAAGGACAAGTTAACAACATTAAATTGAGATATACTGATAAAGTGCGCTACCAATCAGCCTGTCAATGGAATATTATGTTCTGTTACTAACCTCTCCTTGAAGCAATTGGATTCAGACACGTTATGGGTTAGATAGACTTTTGTGGGCTAGCCTAGAAATTCAACTGTAATTTATAACTTTGTTTCCATGGCAAAATGCCTTTGCAAGTTCTAAACAGCAGACTTTCAAATTAACTTTTGGAGTATAACCTATTTGCAACTTGGGACCTGCCTGTGCTTTGAATGTAGATTGTCTATTGTAACCACAGCTTTAAATCTACTGAATCTCAGAGGATTCCAAACTAGTGAGTACCTTTCTTCCAATCCAACACCTTATTTGGAAAAGGGGGGTTAAATAAAGTAACCCACCTGGTATGAAGAAAAGTACATTCCAATAACTTGTTTCCATTAAGGGCATAATTATAAGGAAGCAAACATTTTGTCTATAAGAATTAAAACATACTTGAGTATTTCTAATACTATATAATGGAAGACAGGGCTTGTTTATGCTCTTTTTGCATACAGTTTGTCTCTATAATGCAAAAGTAATAAAAAATAAAGAACTGAGTAGATTGGCTGGGCGCAGTGGTTCATGCCTATAATCCCAGCACTTTGGGAGGCCGAGGTGAGAGGATTGCCTGAGCCCACAGGTTCGAGACCAGCCTGGGCAACTTGGTGAGATTTCGTCTCTACAATAAATTGAAAAAAATTAACTGGGCATGGTGGTGTGTGCCTGTAATTCCAGCTACGTGGAAGGCTGAGGTGGAAGGATCACCTGAGCCCAACAGGTCAAGGCTGCGGTGGCCATGAGCATGCTACTGTACTTCAGCCTGGGCGACAGAGTAAGATTCCAACTCAAAAAGAAAAAAAAAAAAAAAAAAGAATTGAGTAGATTATTCTTAAAATGCTTGCCTAATACTTTTCTTAATAATGACATTTAGATATTGTAGGTGACATTTTTGTAGAATAGAATTGTAAAGGTTGTTGTAGTCATTTTCCATTGAGCAGTACAGAAAAAGTTGCAGGTAAACTCCTATAAACAATGTCTAGTGTTAAAAATTGTCTCTTTTTAAGAGGATGAAATGTTTATTGATCATGAAAAAATTAGAAAACACTTGGCTGAATTTTCAGTTATTTTGACTCTCAAGTCACTTCTTATTTCTTCTTTAACAAGAGAATAATTGAAATAGATATGGTATAATAAATATCTCTCTCTTCCATCAGCTCATATTTTATAAGATCATTAAATTCAGAGCTGATAGATTTGGAAGGTACTCTTTGCCTCCTGGTCTCGAATGGCCAATAGCATCCTCTCAATTATTTTGATTATCAAAATTGTCCCCTCACATTTCTCAAATAACACTATAGGGGGCAGCACTGCTCCATTAACGGGACATTCAACTAGATAATCTCCTAGTTGGGGTTCTTAATGAGGGGTCCACGAAAGCCCATACACCTTCAGAAAGTCCATGAACTTTGGCGGGATTAAAAACCCAACCATGTGTTTTCATGTTCATATGACATAGCACTTAACAGTTGCTTTGTTAAAGACTACTGTTAAATGTTCTTATTCAAGCTAAGCAACAATAACTGCCATGTTAAAATATCTTTGTCTATAATTAATATGTATTTCCTTGCTATTTAATACATTAGTATAGAAGCACATAATAGTGCAAAAATTTTGTAAAAATATGTTAACTGTATTTCAATATAACTGTTTTTAATACTAGACATTATTTATCTTTATTTTATTCATTAAAAAAACATGTTTAGAAGTGGGGGTCCACAGGCTTCACTAGATTGCCATAGGAGTCTATCACAGCACACACACAAAAGAGTCTAAACTTTCAGGCCTAGGGCGTCAACATCTTTGTATTGTTCTGCCTAAGTTGGGGTAGGGATAAATGAAGGGGGAATGATGATGGATCAGAACCAGGACTTCACTGAAGGAGTGTCCAAGAAGAGTGTGAGTAAAAAAAATCAACATAACTCAGAAATATAGAGTATATTTCTTTAGAAATATAGTTAGACTGGTACAAGACAGGAATAAAAGAAGGTACTGATAGGGTACTGAATACAGCCTCTTTGACCAACTTTCTCTTCCACCAGACCAGACTTCCCAGGTTCTCAAACCTTGGTGTACATATGAATTATGAAGAACTCGTTGGGAATTGTTGCTTCAGTGGAATTGGAATTACTGGGGACAGAGTATTGTACTCATGTTGCACATGATACATAGACCAAACTCTGAGAATCCTGGGCTATACATGTACCTCTTGCACGGTGTTTTAAAGGTTGTTCACACATCATATTCCATAGTTGCTGAATAAATAAATACATGAATAAGGAATAAAAAAGATTCAGAAAAAATACATAGCAAAATCTGGCTAATACATTCTAGCAAATATTTAGGCTGCTAAAATTGAAACCAAGCTATCTTGTTTATGAATAGATGACTTTAAGTTTTTAAAAATCAAATTGCATGATTTAAATGTACCTTGTTATTTCTTATTTCTTGATAGAGTCATTGCGTTTCTAGTTATTCTAGAGCTGCTTTCAGGTTTAAACTTCCAATAGTTTAAATAGTGACTCACTGTACTCTTTAAAAACAAAGAACTGGTATGAGGCTACCATAATAACCTTTCAAGTAGATCAGGAGTTCACTAAATTGTTTTCTTTTCCATGTATTCATTTTCTAAGATTATTTTTTTGCAATGAATATATATTTATTTTGTAATAAGGGGAAAGTGATATTAAATTTTATTTTAAAGTATAGTAGATTTTAAAGGATATAAAAAGGTTCAGAATTTTAACCCGTCACTGTACATGGTTCAGGGTGACTGTGGACCAATTATTTTCCACTGCCACTATATTTTCACATGTGACATGAAGCAAATTTAGTTGGATTCAAGGCAAGGGGCTCTCCTTCTCTCCTAGGAACAGATTGTAATAGGTAGTTACTGTATTTTAAACTCTTTGAAGAAGAAAGGTGTTATTTAAGTATTAAGCATTGTTATGAACATCCTGCCTTTTAAAAGCTCAAAGGGAAAGACAAAAGGACCTGTCTTCATTACTATTTCAAATTAAACTGAGAAGGATAAATTATTTTCAAGCCATCTAATCTTTCCTACATGCTCCCACTACCTCCATCCTAGATTTCATTTCAGTTCAATCTACAGAGAGAGATGTAAATGCAACCTCTACATTTCTTAGTGTTGATAAACATGTTTATGACAAGGTTTTCCTGAATGATTGCTTGTACCCACAGTGTTGGAGGAATCTGTTTGCCTCTGCTAATGAGGTTTAACAATATTCTCATAGGCAGTGCTGCTTGCCTCCCAACATAAGTTGGTAATACAAGGACATGTGGCTGTTCAATCTAGGTCTCATAAAGTGGTATGCCAAGTCCTTTAACTATGATATGGTAGTGTAGATTTGTCTGGGTATAATAGTCATTCCTGGAAGAGTCAGTCCTGGAAGAGATACCTTTAGATATTAGTTACTGGGAAGTTTTTAAATTCTTTTTCGGGGAATTAGCAGTTGCCAGTTAAATTAATTGAATTATCAGACCCTTTGATGAAGTCAATTTTTATGACTGGTATGCTCGGTGCTTATGGGGACCTAGTCATCCCCCACAGCTTTTGAAGCTCTTGAGTAACAATTGCAGAGGCATCTAGCTTTAAGCCGGCCAAAGAGCTCATGATTTGATATAATTAATATTTTGGGAGGTTCAAATTGAATTTCAAAATGATGTTAAGAAGTCACAAATAGCAACTTTGAATATCTGTCAAAAGTACAATGATTCAAAAAAGAGTACGTCTAAATAGATTAAAGACTCGACTGAGACTATCATACATTTAGACTGGATAATTAGAGGATATACTTTTTGGCCCAGTGGGATGTGTTTTGAATTCAACACCAGTTATTTCTGGTAGAAGGTAGAGTCTGAATATTTAAAATGAAACGGCACCACGTTAAATTACCTGTTATAAAATGAAGACCTCTGTCTCTTCGTGATATTACCTTTCAGAAGAACAGTGCGATAGATTAAAATTGAGACTGTGTACTAAACTGAAAGTGTGAAATCCCATCTTTAATTACTTGAGAAATTAAAGGTTTGCAAAATCATGGTTATTCAGAGGGCTATTTGTGTCTCCATCTGTGTAAATGTATAGATTCCATGAAACCAAACTTCTTGCCTCACTACATGGGTAGAGTTTCAGTTAAAAATATAATTTCCTTCTGCATGTATAGAGCTGAAAAAGCATAAAGTTAAGTGAAAAGCCTGAACTTATTGCATATTGGTATTCTTGCAGTTGTAACATAACAGCCTCAAATTTAGTGTTCCACTGTGTCCCTCAAGAAGGATGATCCAGAACCTGATGACATCATTTGGGCTACCTAGAGTGTTCATTACACCATGTTAATATCACCTAAGAACCCTGTTAAGATGTTTGGGACAAACATTTTAAGTCATCAAACTAGTTTTTTGATCACAGAATACAAATGTGGATGAAATAAAAGGGAATAATATTAATGTCCTCTGTGTTATTGTAAGAAACCTTGTCTTAAAAACAACTCAGGAGCTAAGAGCAACCTACTATTTTTGTTTTGTTTTGTTTTTTTGTGTTTTTTTTGAGTTGGAGTCTCACTCTGACGCCCAGACTGGAGTGCAGTGGCCGCTCCCGTCCACCGCAGCCTCGACCTGCTGGGCTCCGGCGATCCTTCCACCTCAGCCTTCCAAGGAGCTGGAACTACAGGCGCGCGCTACCACACCCGGCTCATTTTTTTGATTGATTATAGAGATGAGGTCTTGCCAAGTTGCCCAGGCGGATCTCAAACCCACGGGCTCAGGCAATCCACTCACCTCAGCATCCCAAAGCACAGGATTGCAGGCTGAGCCCGGCTTGAGGGCAATCTACTATTAACAGGCACTCCTAATCTTGCCCCACGCTATTGTCCCTTATCAGATTCTCTCTTCAGGAATAACAGCTTACATCCCCCAGTTGCCAGGCATATTGACCACTCTCAGCTCACACTGTGTTTCTCACTGAAAATTGCTCTTTGCCACTGTCCTGATCAAAGAACCATTCAAGGTTGGGTGTGGTGGTTCACGCCTGTAATCCCAGCACTTTGGGAGGTGGAGGCAGGAGGATTGTGTGAGTTCAGGGATTAGAGACCAGCCTGGGCAACTTGGTGAGACCTCTTCTCTACAATACATTTAAAAAAAAAATTATGGGGGCATGGTGATGTGTGCTTGTAGTCCCAGCTACTTGGAAGGCTGAGGTGGAAGGATTGTCTGAGCAGGTAGAGGCTGTGATAGCCATGTGCGTGCCACTGTACTCCAGCAAGTGTGATAGAATGAGATACAGACTCAAAAAAAAAATTCCTTCTAAGGTAGCTTGTGACCGTATGACCAATGATTGACTGATATGGAGATAACACGGCCAGTTCTCTTACCTCAATATGGGCAACTTTGAGAGGTTATCTCAGCCCCAGAGTCTATGGTAGGATTGACTGAGATCTCAACTGCAACAGCTTTAAGGGTCAGCTCCTCTCTTCCCAACTAAGTCCCTCACTTACTTACAAGTACATCTCCCGAGAGGACTCTCCATGTAAAATTTTCAGTCACCACCTCATCTATTCCAGTCAATACCTCATCTATCTCTATTTTCAGGAAAGTCAATTTAAAATAGAGATTATCATCATGGGCTGGCCTATTGTATTGGTAGGACATGTTGCTACATGGGTTGACCTTCTAGTCAAGGATATCACTACCACCACCCTGCTTGAGGGGCTTTTAGTATTACCAAATCATTTCTTTTGATTAGTCCTGAAAGCTTATGACATGTAGGAGCGTTTATACCTTTAATTAGTAGTGAGTTTCCTAGCAGAAAACAAGATAGAAGATATTTTGCTGTATAGGTAAGATTGGATGAGCTATAGGAAAAGGAGAGGAGAGAAAAATACCTTATATGGCCTGATTAGGAGACATTCATAGTAAGGTTCCCTGGTGTTGCATTTGTGTATGGCTGAAGGAGAAATGGGGGAAGGTCACATCAGGATAGTAGGTACCTGGAGTCAGGAATGCTGAAAGGGAAACTGTGGAAGGAAGCTACTTGCCAATTTTTGTTTTAAGATGACTCTAAAATGAAGCTAATCTAGACTATTACTGCCTACACAGATACCTTTCTCTTCTGGACTCCTTTCCTTCACTCACTTTGGTGCTAAATCTTATTTTGTCATAAGTCATTTAAATATTTGACAAGGATATACCTTCTCTCATACTTCTTTCGAATGCCTTATAGTATTGACATAAAACTATGCGCATAATAGGCGTTCACTAAGTACCTGTTGAATGAATGAATAAACTAGCTAAATGTAAGATGGAAGGAATATCAAGTTAGAGAAGAAAAAAGCATTCATGAACCAAACGCTCTAAAACTATCGTTTCAGAAACCACTTCAAACTTGAGATATAACACAATTTTTTTTAATAGGGAGCAATGCATAGATACATTTTTATGTTGACTGAATCCAAATGATATTTTGAGATGGCATTTACAATCCCAAATTGTGGGTAATCTAAACATCCTGTTATAAGAGAGAATAGGCTTCACATAATTTCAGTGCATGTCACAGCTCAGCCAGAGCAAAGAGACCTACTAGATGGTTACATGTGTTATGTAAACTCCGAGTCACAAATGGCGTCTTTTTGCTCAGGAATCCAAGTTACAGAAACTCTCCTCCTCCTGCTGAACACAGGGTTCTGCCTTGTCACTGAGAACAAAGATGCAGACTGCAGAGTACTTCTGTGTCTAGAGGCCTAAATGACTGTAGAATGACTCCATTTCCAGATGAAATAACCAGACTCCTATTTCTCTTGGACAAAATCTTGGTACATTCCTTTCTTCCTCGTAATTCTACTGACCAAAATATTCAGGTAAGACATTTCTAGGAATAGTTTGAAATGAGGGCAATAACCATTTTATTTTCCATCCTCCACTTTTCCATGAAAGATAATTTCTTCTTTAATTGATGCTTAAGAACATTCTACAGTCACTCCTTCCTCCAAATCACATATCTAATTAAAAATACTAAAATCACTTTGCATGCATTCATAAAATAAAACCTATGAGCTTAATTCTTTACATATGATTACCCAAAACAGATGTATATGTGAGTGGGTGTAGTACTGAACCAAATAATGATCACTTTCTAAAAGGTTTAAGCATTTATGTTTATGGCTCCTTGCTTTGGTCTTGCCATCACCCATGAAGTGGTTGGCAGTGACATCAGTCATTTGAAATGGGATAAGCTATTTTTTAAAAGGCATATTTAAAGTCACATTCAGTAGATGGAATCTATGCTGAAAGTTTTAAATAATTTATCATTGTAAGAACTTAATTACTTAGAAACATCAGTTAACCTGAAATGCATTTGTTACAGTCTGTAGTTAGGGAAAAAAACCCGCGAGTTACAGAAAAAGCTGGTGATGATAGTGACTTAATATTAAAAGCAACTTCCAGAGAAAAAAGTTTTTTCTCAAGAAAATGTGTTCTCTTTGACTTATGAAAAAATAAATAATTGAATTCCGTAATTTTTACCCCATCAGACATGACTAAAATGATTTTGGCCAAGAAAAATCTCAATAATGTTCCCATGGAATTTTTTTTTTAATGGCTTTCTGATAAACTCGCAATACAATTCAAATGACTAAATGGACTAATGTTTTGTTTGGGATTAGGAAATGTGAGCCAATTATCTTTTAGAGGACATATTTTAAGATAATTTTAGTTTCAAAGACTTATATGAAGACTTTTTTTTCCTCCTGAAGATAAGTAGGTACTAGGAGCATTTAAGTAAAATAAACAAGCTGAGTAAAACAAAACGAAGCAAAATATCATTAGTATTGGAGAATAATTTTAAAGTCTCATCATGTGGGAGATAGGGAGAAAGTAGAGGACATGCATCCAAATAATTGAAATATGGATGGAATACATTTGTCTAAACTGTAAAGGGATTTTCAAATTGATCAGTGGTATTAAAATGCACATTATATATGAGAATCAATGACCGGAATTGTGTTTATGTTGCATTTTCCCTAATCAGCTTCTGTAGTCAAACTGAAGCAAAGTAAAGTTAATGAGAGGTTTATAGACTTATACTACTCTTGGCAGATTTCACCAAGAGGAAAATAAAATGGCAATAATTATTAAATGTCTAATTGCACCTGAATACTTTTGCTTCTTGAATAAAAGAATGAACTGAGAAACCCAGATCTGCAGGTTGAGAAAGGAACCTGGTCTAAGATTTTGACAGAATCACTAACAAACTGGTAATTTGAATTCTTGAGGGAATAATTTCTCCTTTGAAGAAAGGAGAGAACATATTTGCATCTTTACATGGGAGATTATACCTGTGAAGGTAATTGAAGTAAACAGGTAGGTATGTATTTATAGTGCATCAATTAGAGCAGGATTTGAATGACACTGAGTGACAGTGTGTGAACCATTTAATTTTAAACTTATGATCAAATGAGCAATTAAGATGACTCTATCTTAAAATTGGACTCACTATTTGCTAAAAACTCTCAATTTTTGCTTATGTGATTGCTCAGTTTAAGTATGTCATTTTAATGATAAGTAAAAATAAGTTGCTTCCCTTCATTATAATCTATGAAATGTCTTCCACTTCTTTTTTTTTTTTTTTAACAAATTTATTGAGTGCCTTTTTTATTCTTCTATTTGAGTTGGAGTCTCACTCTGTCGTCCAGACTGGAGTGCAGTGGCACATTCCCGGCCACCATAGGCTCGATCTGCTGGGCTCTGGCGATCCTTCTGCCTCAGCCTTTCAAGTAGCCGGAACTACAGGTGCATGCTGTCACACCTGGCTAATTTTATTTATTTATTTATTTTGTAGAGACAAGGTCTCATCAAGTTGCCCGGGCAGGTCTCGAACCCGCAGGCTCAGGCAATCCACTCGCTTCGACCTTCCAAAGTGCTGGGATTACAGGCTGAGCCACCGAGCCTGGCCACCTTCCACTTCTTATTAGTTGTTACTGGGAATAGTTTCCTTCTCTGTGTGGCTTTCTACCTTTTCTGTCTTTAATCTGATTGCTCTGACCAGCTGCTGTGATCATTGTGAGGATGGGTAGAATAATTTCTAGACTGAGGTCTGAATTGAAAACAGTTTTTCCATTAGTGAGAAACAAGTGCCACAGCGACTTCTAGTTCAGATTATTAAACACAGTTGTGCTTACTCAGGGGCATCTATGGTTAAACCCTTTTGTGGCTAATGTCACTCACAAGGTTAGTACGTCAAGAACCTTTCTTTTTGAAGACATATTCTGAATTATAATATCTCCAAATCTATGTTAATAATTGCTTCTAGTGGTCAGCACCAGGACCTCCCACATTGTTTTGTTACACTTACACCTGTGTAGATGATAACGAAATTTACATTTTATTCACTTATTAAATATGAGCACCATCTATATGCCATATCCTGTACAAGAAGCTGAGAACCCAGAGATGGAAAGGCATGTCTTGAGTTGTCTCTTTTAATTCCCATTTTGCATGCCACTTAGCTAACCTGACTTCCAGCAAAGTTTATGAAATGAAGAAATAGGTCTTCAAGACTGATGTTTGTGGATGAGGAGGGAAACCTCTCTCTTAAGGCAAGCAAAAGGAAATTTCAGAAAAAGTACCAGTGAACTCATAAACTTATAATTTACAGATGGAATTGGAAAGCACTTATCTTAAAATGATGATTATAAGGTAAAACAATTATAAGACAATCAATTAAAGATTGAATTATATTTCCTATACTCTATTTACTAAGAAAGAAAATCGTATACATAAAATCCTAAGCCATTATTTTCTTCCAAATCTACCCTTTCTCCCATGACACTAACTTAGATTATGACACTAGCACACATGGTACCAAAATTATCACCCTCTGTATTGATCCTTGAGTCTTATAGATGCTACTATCCAAACATCTTTTGAATCTGTTTACTCCTTTCTATCTTCACTTTATGTTATGGTGGTTTGGGTCTTCGTCATTTCTGTCCTGGACTACTGCACAGACTCAGGATTACTTAAATGG
>NW_007176111.1:272520-288495 GCF_000164805.1 Carlito syrichta
CCGCCTTCAGCCCCTTCACCACACAGAGTGGACTTTTCAAAACACAAATGTAATTGTGTCCTTTCCCTTTTAGGTCCTTCCTTGATTCCTCGCTGATGATAGAATGTAGCCTTCACAAACCTATCTCATTCTGTCTTTCCATCTTTATTTCCCACCTGTATTCAACACACCCAGGTCACATAATACCCTCTTTGTACTTCTTTGCCCTTAGATGTATGACTCTATCCATGTGGAATGCCTTTCGCCTTGTTTTGCTTTAAGACATTGTTCAGATTTCACATCCTCTAATTACCTGTCTGTTTTCTCCAGGCAGAGGACATTGCACTCTTCTCTGTTTCCAAGATATTTGTATGTGTTTCTAATTTAACTAATCATTTTATCTTTTAATTATTTGATTACATTGATTTTCTCTTTTACATACTAAGCTATTACTAGGTAGGGGCAATCTTATTTATCATTATATCTCCAGGCTTAGCACTTTGATCCAGAGTTGCCACTCAATAAATGTTTAATGAATGAAGAAACCAGACTTGATATGTTCCTGCAATTAATTTATTAGGTTTGTATGGGATATGGCACCATCAACAATGGGCTGATTATGTGCAATGTTGATAGCAATAAATAGCCAGAATTTTCTTAGTACTTTGTACTCTGCAGAGGGATGCTACAGATATACATCCAATTTGTTTGAATTCTGGAGATCAAGTAGTATTAATATAATTCCCTAAAATACTGGGGGAGAAAATTGTACCTGGCTCAGGAGAACAATGTATTCTTTGACATTAGCCATGAAAGCTTTCAAAACAAAAATATAAATTCTCCTTGCCTCTGGGCTGTTTTCCCTCATCTCTTTCCACAAAAGAACACATTTTTCTTTCTGTATGCATAATATTTTTTAGAGTACTCTGCTGTGAAGAAGCATTCTGCAACCTCTAGTTAACCTATTTAGATCTCAGTGTTCTTATCTGTATAATGAGGCTAATGGTACTAAGTTATTCTCCCAGGGATGTCTGATTAAATATGTTTCTTGACATTGCACAGGCCCTGCATACATCAGCAAGGATTTTTCAAAATAAAATGTTCTATATGCACAGAAAATTGTTTCATTTGGCATTGTTTTAAAAGCAAGCACATTTCCAAGAGGGAACGTTTGTACCATCAGCAAACATTTCAAAGTGGATCTAAGGTAAAAATTGTTATGACTGCAGCGAATGTTTTATTTGAGGTTGATAAGATAGGCAAGTATTTCAAAACATCTCCACCCATAATTTTTAATGGAAAAAGCAAAGCTTGGTGGAATGTGAGAAAATTTTTTCTATGCTCAGTACAGTAGATATCATAGGAGATTTTCTAATTTTTCCTTTTACAGCAAGATAGCCCTCTGTTGGGTTGTATGTTCTTAGAATGTCTTCTTGGCCACTGCAAGTAGAAATAGAGCCCAAAGTTCCTGATGTAATGCCATACTCTGGTGTACGTATTTTCCTGTCACTCCATGTGGCAACAAGGGCTGCATTGATCTACCTCATAGGCAGAGTTTGACTAACTTTAGTGAACAGGATCTCTTTTTCCATAGCTCGAATTTTTAAACATTGAAAACACACATAAAGAAAAATGCATATATTATAAATATATTGTAAGTGTAAATGATAATTTTTCACAGATGGAACATATTCATTAACCGGCATCATTTAGAGTTTTTCATTTTTGTTTTTAAGATTTATCTTTCAGGATCTTTCTCAGATTCACTAAATCAGAACCTCAAAGTTTGAGACCCAAGAATCTATATTTTAAATAAATTCCTCAGAAGATTCCTTCACAGTTTGCTGGGCACCAACTTGCATTTGTGGGCTACCTACCATATAGATCCCAGAGTGCGTGATTTGGGCAGTGAAAGAGAGGTATTAGGGTAAGTCATGGAGTCCCGGAGGAAGGTGGAAGAAGGTGAAGGAAGGAATCTCCCAGCTTTGGGAAGAGTTATAACAGTTGTTTGAGGAAGGAACAAATGGCAAAAAACCTTACAGTTGTCATCCAATACTCATTTATCTTTTAATATTTAATAATAGAACCCCAATTTTCAGTAAGGCATAGCTACCTAGAATAAAGACTAAATCTTGACCTCCTTTGTAGCTAGATGTGGCAATGTAACTAAATTTTAGCCAATGGGAAGTGGAAGTGTCATAAGTAACTTTTGGAAAATCTTTAAAAGGGTTGAGATGCATTCTTTTTGACTCTTTCCTTTTATCTACTGAGTGGAATATGGAAGTGTTGGCTGAAGCTCAAGCAGCCATTTTGTTCCAGGTGGACAACGGACACAGATTAGGGATAAAAGAATGACAATTAGGAAGGTTTAGGTTTCTTAGGAAATCTTATGGATTTCCTACAACTCTGTAATACCTATTAAGAATGCTTAACAGATATGTTTATTTTGTTTAAATAAACAGATATGTATATTTTATGCTTTGGCTAACTATTAATTTGAGTTTCGAATACTATAGTTGAACCTAATCCTAATTGATACAGAGAATTTTCTTCTTCTGTATTTGTATGTTTGAAGGATCCCAGTAAGAGATGGTAATCTCTCAGCTGGGCGTGGTAGCACATGCCTGTAATTCCGGCTACTTGGAAGGCTGAGGCAGAAGGATCGCCGGAGCCCAGCAGGTCGAGGCTGCGGTGGCCGGGAGCAGCCACTGCACTCCAGTCTGGGTGACAGAGTGAGACTCCAACTCAAAAAAAAAAAGAGAGGTAATCTCTCAAGAACATGATGGTCTATTATTTGTTTGCTTTTTTTTTTCCTATCATCAGATAACTGAGAGTAAGTTTGGATTTTGATAATCAACTCTTTTCAGTATTGTATGGTAGAAGCTTGCTCTTCAGGAGATATTTACATGCTTGACTCCTTTCTGTAGGTTTCATCTGGACCAGGTCTTATCTAGAATCTGCGGCACTTTTGTGGGATTCTTCAGAGAATGCCTTGCTCTGTGCTGATAAGGGTCAGCCTCATTATGTCATAGTTGTAAGGGAATTCTGTGGGTTGGGGACAAGTTTCCAGGTAACGCTAGAGGTACCAGGTCCAGCTCCTAGAGATGAAGCTGGCTTAGGTGAGATGTGTTATCAGGTCTCAAGTCAAGATAAACAGGACTGAGCTTGCACTACAGTTCAGTGCCAGTGGGAGAACTTGATATGAACTAGTTATTGGGACAGGGCTGAGGCAGAGGTTAGGGAAGAGCATAGATCAGAGGGTAGCAAAATGCCAGGACTAAGTGACTCAGGTCTGTAGCAAGACCAACTTTAAGACCCTACTAGCTAGTGTCTGAGGTTCCTAATGTATATATACAGAAACCTGACAGAGATGAAGATACTGGTAAAATACATCACTTTCTGTGACAGAAATAGGTAAAAAGAATGGTCACTGTCTGGCTTTTTGCAAGTTACTTTAAGTCCTCTGCACTTCAATTTCCTTATTTCTAAAACTGGGACTAATAATACCTAGCTCATAGGTATTCCATCATGGATTAAAGTAAAAAAAAATTATGTGCAATGAATTTGCAAATGTGACGAGTTATACAAATGTAAATTATCGTGACTATCTTGGAAGAAGGATGGCAGCAATTTAACTGTGCAGAGTAAATCTCCATAGCACTTAAGATGAGATGAGTATAATTCATTATTTGAAATGAAAGGGACTAGATTTATGGAGTGAAGATATAATTAGTAGATTTGTAATCTGGTCAGGAAACTTACATTGGAGAGATCCTGTATTCTTATTTGAGAAAAATGCAAGTCTTTTAAAAGAGATCATGTTGGCATAGCTTTGCTTACTTTTTAATCATTTCATGGGTTTATCTTAGGGAAGCCACAATTCCTAAAAGTACAATTTATGATTCACTAGAATCAAGAATGGACATATTGACAGTTATTGAACATTGTACACTGTTCAAGACAACCATTAGGGATCAGATAGAAGAATCAGGGGTGGCTCCTTTTCTCTATAAAAGCAGCATTGGGGTTTTAACCTATAGGTTTACAATTGTATTTGTTGTCATAAACCATATTTTATAGGCAACAGGTGTAGCTGACATATCCTAAATTGTGTGAGGCTGTGCTCTCAGGCTAGCTGTAAAGGGATTTGGAAAGATTTATGAGATTGAGTGACAGCCAAAGTGATTCTTGAAATTGACTTTTTAAGATGTCATTTTGTTGAGTGACAGGTTATAGTCACTAAAAAAATTTCTCATAATGTAAGGATCTTGTCTTTAACTGGCAGTGAGGCTGTTTCGTGAAGGAAAAAAACCTCATTATTTAGCTAGAGATTGCTAAATTTTGGACATTCCATGAATCTAATTGGCTCTGAACTTGTGGCCTTACTTCCTCAGTCATTCAGAATCATTTTTCCCCCAGCCAAAAGCCACAGGTTCTTTCAAACAGGGTTGCAATCAACTCATACTGTTTAAAACAGAATTTGTTCTTAATTAATGTCTTTTTTAACTATCACAATTATTTTGAAGACAAAGAAATCAGCTATGCTTCAAAGAAAAAGAGAGAAGAAGGGAAAAAAAAGAAAGAAAATTATTCTACGCTGTTGTCAAATGAGCTTCTTTTTTCTTGCCCTTCCCTTTACCTGTCATTCTGCCCAGGGGCCCCCATGTCTGCTCCTCTCCTCTAAGTAAATCACTTAATCTCTACTCTACTCTTATGTTTCAGAGCAGTTAACTACTCTCACAAAGGCTGTCAGCATTAGAATTTAACATTTTAAGGGAGAATAAGATGCATTTTTTATTGTTATTTGCTAAGTACAATATTGTAATAACTTTTTAAAATATTATTTTATCTTTGAGTTGGAGTCTCACTCTGTTCCCCCAGGCTGGAGTGCAGTGGCATGCTCATGGCCAACCCAGCATCAACCTGCTGGGCTCAGGTGATCCTTCCGCCTCAGCCTTCCAAGTAGCTGGAACCACAGGCTTGTGCTACCACGCCCAGCTATATTTTGGTTTACTATAGAGATGAGGTCTCGCCAAGTTGCCCAGGCTGTTCTTGAACCCTGGACTCAGGCAGTCCCCTCACCTCGGTCTCTCAAAATGCTGGGATTACAGGCTTGAGTTACCATGCCTGGCCGAATTTTATTTTAAAGATGTGGGATACAAGTCAGGATTAGGTACATAAGTGGTCTATATACAGGTGAAGTTTGGGCCTCCCATTGGTCCTCTCTTGGCCTGGTTTAGGATCAGGTACCCTTGGTGATGTTATTTGTCCCCCTCCCTCCCCTGACAGTGCCCCCCTTCTTCTAGTCTCTTTCTTGTAGTGCTATGATAAATGTTCAAGGTTTACTTATGAGTGAGAAACATGTGGTGCTCAGTTCTTTGTTTCTGTGACAGATTACTGAGTAAGATAGACTCTAAATACATCCAAGTTATAATAACTTGAAAGAAAATTTTCAGGGAAAAAGCCCTACAATTATCCTGAACATAATTGTTACTTTTGTTTCATTGTTATCAATTTATTTGCTTACTTGCCAAATATTTATTGAGAGGTTCCCATATACCAGGCTCTATTCTAGACACTGGGGATATAGCAGGGAACAAACAAACTTGATCTCAAGGAGTTTTTAATAGAATGTGGGGAGAGAGAAAGCAAACAAACAAACAAACAAATAAAGTATCAGATGGTGTTAAGGTTCTCAAGGAGAAAAAAAATACAGGGTAAGGGTTGAAATGTGGGGTTTGGATGGGGAAGTTATAATTTTCTTTCTATCTTCTTCCGGACACACATGTGTTTACTCTGCACTTTGTAAGACTATGTGTTCTTCTTCCTGAAAAATTGTAAAAAAAACAAAAAACAAAAACCCACAAAAAAATAAAAACTAACTAAAAAAACAAAAACTAACACATAAATATACTTTGGCAAGTTGGTCTGAACTTTATTTTTTATAGCATTCATTTGACATTTAATGCAACTAACACTAGCAGGAGGTTCGTGCTTACTTTTAAATGGAGAAAATTGGAGGAAATATAGGCATAGAAAGATAAGAGAAGAAACTGGCAAGGAACAGAGGAGAAAAATTCTAATTATTAAAATGTTTGCACTCAAACATCAAATGCTGAGAATTTGTGGCAAGACCAGATTAGGGTAGAGAAAGCTTGAGATAAATTTAGAAACAAATTAAGATTAAAAGCAGTTTGTTAATTCAAAGTTAATAGTTTTGGCAAACCTGTGCATCATTGATGGTTTGTTTCTGTTTTGGATAAATTTCCTGGATTCCCTCGTCACTCTTTTGTTATAGAAAATAGGCAGATATTTACAAATGAGAAGTCCTGCTTACCTAAAGATGACAGAACAACTAGCAATGTGTGAGATATAGAAACACCTTAATTGAAAAGTCTAATCCAGTGGATACTAAGCTCAGCTTTGAGTTCTAACAAGAATCTACTACAAATTGGCAATGGGTGATCCAATTTTCCCTTCCCCTTTTAAAAACAAATGTACTAAAATATGGCTACTTTTCATAAAAACCATTGTTATAATCATTATATGTAAAATTCAACAACCTCATTTGCTATGGGAGCCCACGTGGAGCAACAGAATGAGCTCAGTATTTGCAGTAGACAGATATGGATTTGAATTCCATTTCTACCAGGTACTCACATTCACTGTGTGACCTTGGACAATTCAGTCTCCTTGGGCCTGTCTTCTAGCTGGTGGGACATTTCTGGTGTTTAAAAATACACATCCGGCCAGGGTTGGTGGCTCAGCCTGTAATCCTAGCACTTTGGGAGGCCGAGGCAAGAGGATTGTCTGAGCCCGCGGGATTGAGACCAGCCTGGGCAACTTAGTGAGACCTCATCTCTACAATAAAACAAAACTTAGCCAGGTGTGGTAGCACAAGCATGTAGTTCCAACTACTTGGGAGGCTGAGGTGGGAGGATCACCGGAACCCAGCAGGTTGATGCTGGAATGGCCGTGAGCTGCACTCCAGCCTGGGTGATGGAGGGAGACTCCAAAAAAAATTTAAAAAAACACATCCAAGAGTTAGACTGACCTATGTGAGTTAGATTGACCTATGTGAAATTACCATTTTGTAACTCAAAGATATTCAAATACCAGCAAGTTCATGTAGTACAGCTTAGTATGTAGCAGGTGCTCAATTAATAGAAGATATCATTATTGCCATGTTCATTCAGTATTTCAAAATTTTATATACATGAAAATATAAGAGCATTTATATATTGATGAAGATCTTTAGATGTCCAAAGGGCTATCATATGGAGTACTCTATTTTTTAAAAAAATAGTTCCCTGATATGATGTGATGAGAAGTGCACTTCACCTACATGATGTTCTTCCTCAAGACCTGTAATCCCAGTTTAATAATGAGAAAACATCATATAAATGCAAATTGGAGAATTTTCTGCAAAATGCTTCACCAGTGCTCTTCAAACTGTCAAGGCTATTTAAAAAAACCCAAAAACTGAAAAACTGTTATAGAGCAGAAGAGGCAAAGGAGACTTGGTGACTAAATGCAATGTGGTATCCTGGGTAGGAATCCTGGGACAGAAACAGGATGTTAGTGGAAAAACTGGTGAAATCCAAATAAAACCTAGAGTGTGATTAATAGTAATATAACAATGCTGGCTTCTACATTTTGACAAACGTACTACTATAATATAAGATGTTAACAATAGAACAGACTCACTAGGGGTATTCAGAAACTCTCTGTACTATCTTTGTAATTTTACTGTAAATCTAAAATCATTCCAAAATAAAAAGTTTTAAAAAATAAGCCCATTATATATAACTATAAACAATATATCTTAATTGAACTATATTTGCCGAAACATAATTAGCAAAAAAAATTTAGTGAGCGTAAGAATGGCTATCCAGATAATTCAGATAAAAGAATTTGTTATTGAGAATGAATGTTGAGATTTGTCTAAACTGATGGTCTACATGGATTAAATTTACCAAAGAATTACTTATCTTTCTATCCAACTGTCTAAAGTTACAAGGTTGCTTGGCTAAAGCAACAGCTGCTACTGCAGCAACAAAGGTTTTTGGCATTTGATCCCTGGCACTGAGCACTTAGGGCACAGTTCTCTTTGTCTTCTTCTGTGGATTACCTTATCTCTCTTCTTAAGCAGTATCAGCATTTACTAAATTAGTGAATTAGTGTTGCAACCAGGAAGATATTAATTTACCTTGGGCTCCTTTACCTGGGCTGGCTAAAATATACTTTACACATGCTTCCTGGTTGATCTCATTCCTAGTCTAAGACTCAGCTATCGCATGAGCAGCAATGATTCCCAAATCTGTATCCTCACACTTTTCTTGTATTTCAACCTTGCATATCTGACTATTTTCTGGACATAAATTGGCTGTCCCATTGGGGAAAAATCCTAAAGTCAAACTCAGTATCTTTCTTTTCATTCTTATTTAGTGTTTCCCTATTTATATTCTCTTCCTCAATGTTAATAATAATCTATCACATAGGGCCCAATAGCAACCTGGGAATCTTCCAAATGACTTCAAATGGCATCTTGGTATAGACATTGGTTCTTCAACCTCAGTCTTGATGTTCAGGTCATGGCCTGAATTCACTACCTGCTCCTTTGTTTTTGATCTTGATCTTACCTTTTGCTCTTGCCCAGTCTTCCATCCAGCTAACTGCAATTGTGGAAGTTGGAATCATCAATGTAGAAGTGATTGTTTAAGCCAAAGGTCAACCAATGTTTTCTGTAAGGGGCCAGATAGTAAATAGTTTAAGCTTTGCAGACCACATAGTCTAACTACTCAACTCTGCTGTTGTTGAGTAGCAGAAACAGCCATAGGCAATATGTAAATAAGTGAGTGTAGGTGTATTCCAGCAAAACTTTACAAAAGAGGCAGTGGTTCAGATATGACCAGTGAGCTATACTTTACCAATGCCTGATTTAAGCCATAGCGTTGAAAGAGATTGCCTAGCACAGTAGGCTGAAAAGACCAGAGGACTGGACAGAAACCAGAGGAACATCAGTGTTAATCAGGAAGAGAATTAAAGTGTCTAGGGAAGAGAATTCAATGCAGGAGAATGAGTAGTCAAAGAAGTTGGGGGAAAATACGGTATAGATGCAACCTAGAAGTCAATGTAGCAATATATTTACATCATTACCAAATGCAATGGAAAGATAAAGTAGGATGTGCTGAAATTTGGGTGAGTTTGGACATAAGTCATTTTGAGACTCTGGAATTTTGTGTCAAGGATGAACAGGAAGCTAGAACTAGGATAACTTAAGCTGAAGCTCAATCTCAGAATCGAGGATATTCAAGGAAGGTTAGGAGCAGAAGGAGTACTATTAAGTTCTCAGGCTAAATAAAATCCAGGACTTGCTCTGGATGCACAAAATATCAGCTCTGGATGGCAAGTTTTCTGTGTCCTGAAGTGGTAGAATTGTGAAATTAATTACTTTACTCTTGAATTCAAAAACATGGATAAGTCTTGAAAAAACACATGAACCTTGATTTCTCAGCAAGTTAGATGTTATTGTCTACTTTCTAGTGGGAAAATTGGAAATAGAAAGTCTCTGGAACGCTTGACATAATGGGTAAAACCAGCCAATCAATGAACATCTGACTCTGCCTTTCACTTTCTTTCGTAGCCCTGCTTTTGTGGGAGTGAAGAAGGTAACCAAACAATTTTAGAAGAATTTAATTTCATGCATTATATCTAAAAATGCATTTTCTGTCATCATCATTTAAGAACATGCTTGCATTTGGCATATTATAATTAGATAGTTTACAATAACATATAGTCACTGAATTTACTTTTAAATGTTTTTACTTTTTTGGCTATGGAAATATACTATTTACTGTCAAGGTAAAAAAACATGAAGTAACTCACATGATTAACAGTTTTGTATAGAAATCTTTTTTAACACAGATTTTTTTAAATAGTTTTTTTAAAAAAGAGCTGACACTATTCACTGGAAATCTTATCAAATGTTTTATTCATCATTCATATTACCACATCTTCCAATTTAAAAATGCTTAATGCTTGGATGGAAATCTTGCATTTTCTTTTCCCTTCTTTTTCTATTTCTTTATACTACTGGGACACAGACTTGAAAGAATAATGACCTCAGAAACATCCTGGGGCTCAAATCTCATTACATGACAAAGAAAATCCCATGATTCTGCTAGCTTCTTGTTCTAGGAATTCTGCTGGAGAATTCTTAGAAAACATGAGAAGTGGATTGGCATTATAGCTCAAGGTTTACTTGAGAGTTAAGAACAGAGACATTGAAAGAAGCCTGTGACTACTAATTTTGCCTTTTGATCAAGGGGAGTGAGTCCTTGATTTTATATCATTAATGGGGCTCTCTGACCACACCTCTCTCTTTAATTCTTTCCTGAGTGAATTTGTAATTTGCCTTTGGTTTCTCCTGTTAAAACAACAGGTTGTGATGGATCAAAGAGGATAATGACAAGGAGGAAGTGGCAAGTTAGTGACATCTTTGTAGAAGGAATAGTAACTATACAAAGTGTGATTACTCAGAAGTAGTCTTCTGAGAAGTGACTATAGTATAAATTCCGGTATAACATACTCCAACATACAATCATTTTCAGTAACTGTATGCTATTGTAAACTATCTAATTATGATATGCCTATTTTTCATATTTATTCTTTAATCCTTACTTAACCACTAACTTTTATTGAGCATCTACTATTCAAAAGATTTGGTAAAAAGAGAAGTACAGAATAATGGATAAGCTATTGAGATCTTAAAGACAAACAGACTTGTCTTTGAATCACTGGTTCTACCACTCACTACTTATGCTGAGTTGAGTTGTGGTACCCAAAAGATAATGTCAATTTGAAACCTCAGAATATGTGACCTTATTTGGAATAAGTGTTTACAGATGTAATCAAGGTAAGTCTCTTGAGGTAGGACCATCCTGAATGTGGGTGGAACTTTCAATGAGTGTCCCTATAAGATATGGAAAAGGAGAGGACACAGAGACACAGAGGAAGGCCATGTGAATATGCAGGCGGAGACTGGAGTTATGTACCTCCAAGTTAAGAAAAGCAAAGGGTTGAAGGTAGACACCAGAAACTAGGAGACAGGCATGGAGCAGGTTCTCTCTGAGATCCTCTACAGGGAAAAAAATCTTGCCACTAAGACTAAGAGAGAATAAATTTTTTTTGTTGTGTTAAGTTCCCAAATGTGGCCATTTATTGCAACAGCCCTGAGGCTAATATACTAACTGTGTTACATTGGATTAACTAGCTCTCTATCTCAAGATCTGCCTCTGTAAAAGGAAGAGAATGATATTACTTACAGAGTTATTGTGAGGATTCAATGAGATAATACAAGTAAAGTGCTTAGCCTAAGATCTGTCAATAATAAATACATGTTAGCATTTATTATTAAGGCATGTGTTGTACTTTATGGGTCAGGTTGAATTTCTCATTTACCAATATTGTAATTACTTGAATAATTACCCCCTCCTCCCACATTTTTTTAAGGAGATCTTTTTACCTTTAAAAGAGGAAGAAGAAAGACAGAGAAAGAATATCACACAGTCACTGAATTTACTTTGAAATCTTTTTACTTTTTTGGCTATAGAAATGTACAGTTTGCTCCACCAGTATTTCCAGTTGTAAAAACCATATGGATCCCAGCACCTGAATCCCTAGGATAAGATCATTCCTTGAGGGGTTGCTGAAGACGTGGTTAGAATAGTAGGGACTTAAAAATATTGTTTACAGATCCTAATATGCTTTTACTAAACTGGGTCATTTATGTCACATATGTCATTATGTCCAAGTTTATGGGAATCCCAATAGTCTTTCAAGGTAAAGATATATACGTGGGAGGGAAAAAACCCTCAATCTATTTAGTCTTAAAATTGTGCTTGGGGAACTACTTCTTCCTTTACCTAGTTTTCTTGTGTCATCTTCAATAACACTCTACAATTTTCTCCTTAAAGTTCTTGTAAATTTTTGTTAGATTTATTCCTAAGTATCTTATTATTTGTTATTGTAGGTTGCTTCTATTTTCAAATTGTTTTCTAGTTTGCCAAGAAGTTTTTTTTAAATGAATGGGTAATCGATTTTATCAAATACTTGTACTGCATCTATTAAAGTCACGATATGTGTGTTCTTTAATCAGTTAATGTGGTGAAATACATTTCTAGATTTACTATTATTAAACTATCCCTGAATTCCTGGGATACATCTAATTTGGCAATTTATTCATTCTTTGATGCCCATTATGTTCCAGGCAGTGTTTAATGTATCAGAATGCAGTATTTTTTTAAAGCCCAGAAATCACTCCCTTCGTGGAGCTTACATGCTAGAACTGCACACGGTGCTAGATTCAGTTTGCTGGATTTTGTTTCTAATTTCTACATCGATGCTCTTGAATAAAAGTGGCCTGTACCTTTATTGTCTTGTATTTCCCTTGTCTGTGTGGTCGAATACTATTATAAATGCTGGATCATAAAGTCCAACTGGAAGAGCAGTTTGTACATCAGTACAAATTTGCTTTAGAGCTCTGGATCCTCTCAAAACTGACAAACTTTATGTGTATTTGGTGAATGAGTTGAAATAGCACACTGAAAGGTAATAAAATTTGCTTCAAAAAATAAAAAAAGAGGTTCCTGGGTTCACACCTGTAAATCTCAGCACTTTGAGAGGTCAAAGTAGGAGGTTGCTTGAGTCCAGGATTTCAAGACCAGCATAGGGCAACATATAGAGACCTCAACTTTCCAAAAAAAAAAAAAAAAAATTAGTAGGGTGTGGTGGCACATGCATGTAGTTCCAGCTACTCAGGAGGCTGAAGCAGAAGTATCATCTGAGCCCAGGAAGTTGAGGTTGTGGTGAGCTATGATCATGCCACTGCACCGTTCAGCTTGGTCACAGAGTGAGACTCCAACTCAAACAACCACGACAACCAAAATTCACAAAAGTCTATCAAATGTTATACCACATTTTTAATGGTAAGTGGTACAAGATGCAGCAACTCATTTTTGCCTTTGGAGGAGATATCTTGACATGTTCTAGATTGTTGGAACGTAGTAGCATTATAGTAGTAGTGGGTCCCTAAATTTTCATGGGGTTTATCTTCTGGCTTACATTCTCACACATTTTCTTCAGGTTTATTTTAGCATAATTTGCAAATCTTGCACTTCTTTTGGTTTATAAGTCATTTTTTTCCACAACAGACTGTGAGCTTCCTCCTTTGAGCATGATGAGATCAGATCCTCATTATGAATTTGGTGGCAACAAGAGGTGCTCAGGTGCGTCTTCAGAAGAATGAGTGTTACCTTGTAAAGCAACTGCCTTACATGAGATTATTACAGGGTATTCAAGCAGGAAACAAATAGTCTACTTAAACAACCAAAGGCAAGTTTCTTCTATTGACAAGAGAATCTCAGAGTGATGGAGGTGGAGGAAAGTTTAAGATTCTCAACATCTTCTGAACCCAAGCACATGTTCCAGTTCTAAGTTTCAGGTCTCACTCCTACCCAATTAATGCCCTAATTTACCTGACAGACTTAGAGAGGCTATGAGTTCAATTTGTACTGTAATTCTGTAACCTGTATAGTTAGATTTTATGTTTGGTTTTTAACAATATGGGTCCTGTGCTATAAGAAGTAAGAGATTATTTTAGGACTATAATAGAAATTCTCTGGATTCTGTAACTCAAGCTGAGTGTAATTTTCATTCTGTCAGTGTTTCAGTGCACTCAAAAAAATCCATTCAATGCTATATTCCTTGTAGTCAATATTACTTTATTAACAATCAAATGAAGTAATCCCTTGTTTTCCCAAAGTACTCCATTCACTAAGAAAGTCATCATAACCAACTCCAGGTGTAATCTGATTAATTGTATTGCTATTGAAGGTATCACTAGTTTTCACGGTTCATTATGAAGCTTAGCACTACATTCAAGTCCAAGAACATAATCAAGTCAATCCCCAAATCACACGTAAAATGGTTTTTGTTCCTGAAATTATTCCTGGTACTAATTCGTGTATAATTGTATAATTGGTGTCCACTCAGGAGATACAAATCACATGAGTTATTTTAACAGATATAATTTTCATAAAGAAGTATTAACTAAATATTGAACTGCTAATTAGGTAACTGAAGAGGCAAAAAGAAAATACCAGGCCGGGTGCAGTGGTTCATGCCTATTATCCCAGCACTTTGGGAAACTGAGGTGGGAGAATTGCTTGATACCAGAAGTTTGAGACCAGCCTGGGTGAGACGGGTGTGGTGGCACATGCCTGTAGTCCCAGCTAACTGTAGTCCCCAGGAGGCTGAGGTAGGAGGATTGTCTGAGCTCAGAAGGTCAAGGCTGCAGTGAGCTGTGATCATGCCACTATACTCCAGTCTGGGTGACAGAGTTAGAATCTGGCTCAAATTTTAAAAAATTAAAAAAGGAAAGAAAAGAAAAGAATAAAAAGAAAATACCAAGATATCATGAAGTACCAACTGCAGGAACAGCTACCATTCTATGGCTGGGGGATCAAAGGAAAGAGGTTGAAATTATTAAAAGTTTTTTGAGTTAATGATGATGGCCATTCTGACTGGAGCAGAGTGGTATCTTAGTGTGGTTTTAATTTGCATTTCTTTGATGACTAGTGAGGCTGAGCATTTTTTCATGTATCCGTTGGTTGCTCATATGTCTTCTTTTGTGAAGTGTCTGTTCATATCTTTTGCCCATGTTGTAATGGGGCTGTTTGTTTTTTTCTTTTCAGCACGATTGTGTTCCTTGTAGATCCTAGATGTTAGGTTTTTGTCAGACATACAGTTTTTCTCCTTTCGGTGAGCTGTCTCCCTGCTCTATTGATGGTTTCTTTGGCCTTGCGGAAGCTTGTCAGTTTGATAAGGTTGCACTTGTCTTATTTCTTATGGCATGGACACTTGGCGCTTTGATCAGGAATTGGCTGCTAGTTCCAATTTCCATAAGGGAATTTCCTGCATTTTCCAGATACTGAAGAGGATGCAGGGAAAAGGGAACACCTCTGCATTGTTGGTGGGAGTGTAAACTAATACAACCTCTGTGGAAAACAGTTTGGCTATTCCTAAAAGATCTAAAATTGACCTTACATACGACCCTGCAATCCCCCTACTGTGAATATAGCCAGAGGAACTCAAATCACTCTATGAAAAAGATACCTGCACATGTATGCTTATAGCAGCACTGCTCACAATAGCAAAAACATGGAACCAATTGTACTGCCCACCTAAAGAGGACTGGAAAATAAAAAATGTGGTACATACACATGATGGAATATTATGCAGCCATAAAGGACAAAAGTATAAAATTCACAGCAACTTAGATGGACTTCAAGTCTATAATACTGAGTGATTTATCACAGAAGCAAAGAACTGAGTATCACGTGTTCTCACTCCTAAGTGGACCTTGAACAATTATCATATTATAAGAAAAGGATTGGCAGTAGTGGGAAACTGCCAGGGGGGAACACCTCATCAACAAGGGTACCTGCATAATGAACATTTGTATGCCTAACCCTGAATTGCACCTCACGTTTTCGAAATAAAAAATTTAATTTAAAAGAGTTTCACAAAGCTGGAACTGAGACCTCTGGGAAGGGATCATGGCTTGACTCATGATGGTATCTCCTACCTTGAAGGAGAAGGCTTGTGGGACTGAGACCCAGACTTCTGAGATGGGGACACTGGCTGGTTGGTGCTGATGTCACTGAGGGAACATAATGAGGCTAGTCCTGCAAATGTTGGAAAAATTGAAAACTAGATTCAATTGCTGCTATAGGAAGGGAAAAATTGCAAACTAGATTCAACTACCAAAGTGCTACAGTGGGGCTCACAGGAACCGGAAGCAGACAAGAAGCAAACAGAAAGTACAAGTCTCTTCTCTATCTCCAGCCTTGCCGTCTCCCTCCAGTGCAAAACCTTCTGGCAAAGTCTGATGCAAGTTCCGACACCAGCATCACAATGCAGAGAATGGAAGGG
>NW_007176111.1:288833-289610 GCF_000164805.1 Carlito syrichta
TCCAGATTTAATTGATACCTCATTAGTTACAAGAGGCTCTCTTTCTTTTTAACTTAAGATTCATTTGTTTCAATGCAGTGATTCAAAATAGATTCATAGCTGATGAAGTTGACCTTAAAAATAAGGAACAAAATAAGGAAACATTTTCGTCAGGGACAAGTTTTACAGGGTCTAATTGCAAAGATTCTCTGTAATTAAAGTGTTCTGAATGTTGGTTTAAGTTTTAATAATCTGATGTCTAACTTTCCCACAATTGTCCTCATTCAAAACAAATCAGATTTAGGAAAAATAATTATTTCCCCAAGACTGCAATGCATCGCAGAGGCAGATACACTTAAAATACATTCATATAATAAAATGCAGTACCAAACTCTGCATTTAGCCCTTAATGTATTTAGTATTTGCAAAGCAGTCTAACAGCCTCTTTCTTTAGCATTGTCATAAATCATAACACAGACGGTATTTCTTGATATTTTTCAGTCAAATTTCAGTCATGTGCCACAGAGGCATCCTGTATCAATATGGCTTTTTGGTAAATGACTTCATTTTGCTGTTGACAAGGCTGATATAAACAAGTTGTATAATTTACTCTGCTACCAAATAAATCACATGTGAACATTTAAGCTTAAATGTGCTAGCCTGACAGTCTGGCAAGTGTTTTTGTCTGCATGGAGAATATTTGATATTTAAATTCAACCCAGAAAAACAAAAGCAAAAGCCCAGGTTTATTCTCCTGTGTCTGAGAAGAGCATTTGTGCAAGCAAAAGATGGTCTAAC
>NW_007176112.1:0-868 GCF_000164805.1 Carlito syrichta
GGAGCAGGGTGGGTATAACAAAGCTAGCTACGTCATGGGAAATGATTGGAGGCTTGCAGGCTTGAACTTCGCGCGCGAGGGGAATCGTGCATGAAGAAGCCGGAACCTAGGGCCTTTGTTGTCTAGTGTGGCTTTATCACGTTAGGGGCCATTTGGGGAGCCGCCCCTCTGGCTGTTTCCTGTACCCTTCAATACTAAGCATATTCTCAGACCACAGTGGAACAAAAATAAATATCAAAAACAGGAACACTTAGAAACACGCAAATATATGGAGATTAAAAAACATGCTCCTGAATGATTTTTGTGTTAACATAGAAATCAAGGCAGACATAAAAAGATTCCTGGAAACAAATGAAAATAAAGAAACAACATTCCAAAACCTCTGAGATGTTTTAAAGTGGTGTTGAGAGGGAAGTTAATAACATTACATGCCCACATCAAAAAAACAGAGACACCTCAAGTAAACAGTCTAATATTGCACTTAAGAGAACTGGAAAGACAAGAACAATCTACTTCTAAAACTATCATAGGAAAAGATATAACCAAAGTCAGAAGAGAACTAAATGAAATAATCAATCCAAAAGAAATACAGAAGATTATCAGAGGTTATCATAAACATTTATATGTGTGTAAACTAAAAAATCTAGAGGAAGTGGATACACTTCTGGAAATACACAAACTTCTAAGATTGAAACCGGGAAGAAACTGAAACCTTGAACAGACCAATAACAAGCTAAGAAATTGATAGGTAAGCACAGAGTCAACAGAGCATACAGAGCACTCACAAAAATGGAAATACACACATATATAAATACAAAAGTAAAAAAGAAACGAAACAACCCCCTCCAAAAAGAAATTGGTTTAGTAA
>NW_007176113.1:0-836 GCF_000164805.1 Carlito syrichta
AAAGTTAATTCCTTGGTAGACAATGTAATTTTAGAAAACTTAGGACATATTTACATATAGCTAATATATAACAACACTATGAGATAACCTCAAATTCTTTTTAAAAATTGTTGTATAATGTTATATAAATAAAAGGAAACATTTTAGGAAGACATAAACAAGTAGTTTTCTGCAGAACATTTAAAAATCAGAATATCTAATATAAAATATCACCTCAAATCAGCATTTAAAATTCAGTGCGATTTCCAACAAAATCTAAACACCTTTATAATGTGGAACTTGACAACTACCTAAAATGTAGTTTGATCGATCAGTGAACCATAAGGAGCCTACATATATATGTATAACATATATATATATATAGATGTAATCACATTGGAAAAGTATATAGAAGTCAATAAATAGAAGGAATAGTGAAACTAGTAATGCCCCCACAGCATGAGTATGACGTCATCCCAGCAGGAACATCAACTAACCAAAATAAGGGGAAAGAAGAAGAAAACACAGGGGAGACAGTCAAGAAGATTTTTTAAACAGTGCAAGAAAAAAAGGCACAGATGCAGAGAGGGTTATTGGGAAAGGACAGAGTAACAAGAAACAGAAAACAGTTTTTCCGAAACGCTTTTCAACTGAAAAAATTAACCGAGGAACGAAGAAAGGTGGCGAATCCAGAAAGCGAGACACGTGGACTTGAACGCTGGAGGGCGGCGAGGCGGAAGCCAGAATGAACGATGAACGGATTGGACAAGACATGCCGGCAACGTCAAGACGATGGCGGAGATGGAGACATGCACCCTGGGCTGAGGGGGCGAGAGCGACGTCGAGCATTTGTGCAG
>NW_007176114.1:0-4757 GCF_000164805.1 Carlito syrichta
AAAATCAGAATATCTAATATAAAATATCACCTCAAATCAGCATTTAAAATTCAGTGCGATTTCCAACAAAATCTAAACACCTTTATAATGTGGAACTTGACAACTACCTAAAATGTAGTTTGATCGATCAGTGAACCATAAGGAGCCTACATATATATGTATAACATATATATATATAGATGTAATCACATTGGAAAAGTATATAGAAGTCAATAAATAGAAGGAATAGTGAAACTAGTAATGCCCCCACAGCATGAGTATGACGTCATCCCAGCAGGAACATCAACTAACCAAAATAAGGGGAAAGAAGAAGAAAACACAGGGGAGACAGTCAAGAAGATTTTTTAAACAGTGCAAGAAAAAAAGGCACAGATGCAGAGAGGGTTATTGGGAAAGGACAGAGTAACAAGAAACAGAAAACAGTTTTTCCGAAACGCTTTTCAACTGAAAAAATTAACCGAGGAACGAAGAAAGGTGGCGAATCCAGAAAGCGAGACACGTGGACTTGAACGCTGGAGGGCGGCGAGGCGGAAGCCAGAATGAACGATGAACGGATTGGACAAGACATGCCGGCAACGTCAAGACGATGGCGGAGATGGAGACATGCACCCTGGGCTGAGGGGGCGAGAGCGACGTCGAGCATTTGTGCAGCCAGAAGTGGTCCGGGGGAGAGACACGGGGGAGTCACAGTGGACGAGGCTCGGAAGAGACTGTGAGGGGGCGGGTGACGGTATGCTAGTAATGGGTATAACATGACAAGCACCCACCATGACTAGCAGGACACAGAACACACGTAAGATTTTCAAAGGTAAAAGGACAGACACTGAAGGATGATCAGCAGGAGAAGAATGGAGTGAAAAAAAACAAAGCTTGCAAAACAGGGAGATAAACAATTATCCACACGCAGAGGTGGCACTCAGGGCTGAGCTATCCTCACAGCAGCTCCAGGACCTCGGCCTCCCCTGCCTCCTGCTAGGACCTCCCTGCTCCACAGTCCTCCTGAGACTGATTCTCATCCACCACATTGTCAGCCTGGTCCCCGAGTGAGACTGGGGGCGGGGAATTTTCTCCTCGCTCCTCTTCCTATTTCAAAACATTGACTAGCCCCTCCCTAAAGTGGTGTCCTGAGGCAATGTCCTGAGGCCATTTCAGCCATCTCATGTTGTCAAGCAATGCACGAAAAGAAATGACCTCTCACAGGTTTATAGTTAGACATAAATGATTTATTATTATTTTAAATAGTCATCTCATGTGTCACTTCTGACCTGGTGCAATGTTTTTCATATCTGCCATAACTTGATCTTAGAGAGTGCAAATAAAATGTTTAACATAATTTATTTTATTATTGAATACATACCTTGTTGCCAATAATAGACTGACCTCATGTAATATATTTTATATTGGAAAGTCATTCGTCACCACTCTATTTTACTATTCTGCAGAGATATGTCTGTCGGTGTGTGTGTAATTGCATGTGCTCTTGACACTGAGTTAAACGCTTGCTTCTCAATGTCTCCTCATAAATACTGCTCGTAGCACACAGCTGAGAGAACAATATATATTATACAAACTTGAATGAACAAGAATTACAGAGAGCAAAATGTCATTGAAAATGCATCAGAAAGAAGAGAAGCTATTTATTTTTCAAACTAGTTTATGGATCTGCACTAAGAATACTACATTCTATAGTAAAAATCTCACAAATTTGGAATGAGTAGAAATTTTTACACCAAATTTTCCCGGTTTCTATATTTCCAAATTGTATAGGACATAATATATAAACCTTTGTCCATAATTTTTAAATGATTCATGGATCAGCTATCCCAAAGATAGATGTTAAAGAGTTGTATATAAAGAAAAAATATCAGACTGAAAATAGACTTACTAAAAGTTTTGAATTTTAGAAGACTGGAGTATATGGAAAAATAAACAATATTTTTGAGGGACATTAAAAGGTGATCAGTGATAGCAAAAAGACACTGAAGAAGAATTTTAAAATTATAGAAGGCTATGTTAAAGAATGTAAATAAATGATTGGAAGGATTAACATATAGACATTTAAGATTACAAAACAAAGGCACAGAAGAAAGAAGGGGCATATGAAAACTGGGGTATAAGAAGGAAAACCAGAAAGAGTTCAAGAGGAAATTAAAATAGAGTTTGGAAAGCAATAAATACATTAAGGGCATGAGAAACAATGACCTTAAGAAATAAGAAATAAGAATTAGTAAGAACTATCACAGAAGTCCAAAGATTAGTAAGAATATAAATAAGTTTTATCATTTGGTTGACACACTGTGAATAGGTTAATATCAGTACAAGAAGTGTATTAAAAATGGAATGTGGTAGAAAAATTAAACAATTTTGATCAGAGCACTAAGAATGATAAGCAAAGAGAAGGGAGAAAGCAGCAGAATCAAAGAGAGAAAAGACAGATGAGAGAAAAGAAATCGAAAATAAGTGCTAAAGCGATAGAGGAGTGTCTGTACAGGAATGGGAAGAGGTTGGACCTGCAGTTAGGTAGAAGGAGGATATACAACATAAGAAGAAGTCGGAAGAAGACAGAATGCGGATGGTCAGTCTTGCAAAGAATGGGCAGATGCTGCGTTCATCCAAGAGCTGCAGCCGGGAGGGACTTACTGGGCTGACTCCACGAGGGTTCAGGGGTTCCTCTGATGAGCCAGCTGGAGATTTGCCTGGACCCGGGGATGTGGGAGGACGTGGGTTACTTCAGCCCACTGGAGGTAATTGGTGTGTGTCCAGGGAAAAGTCTGATTTGTCCAGAGGAATAACAAATTAGTCTCTGAGCTGCAGAAGTTTCTCTTGACAAACTTGGAAGTACTTTTAATTACTCAGTCACCACCTGAGGTCACCAACATCCCTTCCTCAACTTTGAAATAAGTAATTCCACAGAGTTCTGCAGCAGTATTGGAAAAACAAAAAACTCATAGTGGTATTTTCAGGGGCTAGAAAAGAGAAGTGGCTATTATTTCTCCAAAGTCCTGCCATCCAGAGGGTAATTAACTGCTTTCTGCTGAGACATCTAATGAATGTTGGAGCATCCAAGTCTCCATCTATTTAATTTTAAAAGGAATACAAATACTAGGGGTTAATATGCCCAAATGGAATTTTTACACACAGTATGTGCTGAAACTATACAATTTGAGAATGCAAACAACTTTATCTAAGCTTTAAATATCTTGTTTGGAATATGGTTTAGTTGTCAAAATACAGTATTATTCTTTATTATGTAATAATCCAATCAGTCCAAGGAGCAAAATGGAGCAGCAATTCATGTAGTGCCCAGAGCAATGAGATAAATGTTGATTCCAAATTTTTGGCACAACAATATCGACAGAGCCTATGAGTCTCTATTTAGGACAGAAGTTAGACAGGCTTTGCTCCCCTACAAATACTGTAGCTTCTGAGGAAAATAGAAGCTCTTTTCTACTTATCCCCCCATGCACCCCCCCTTTTTAACACACACAGACACGTCAGACCTGGAGGTTCTCCCTCCTTTCTCGACTAATCATGGGATAAGTGTTTACTGAGATTCTTATATCCAGTTCCAAGGTTTTTGAAAGCATCAACAATTCACATGGATAAATAACATCCATAAGTTGCCACGCTTCAGCATTAGAACATTCATCAATAATCAACAAGAGCAACAACAAAAAATCCAGTCATGCTTGAGTAGAGCTCATGATTTATACTTGGCATGTTGGAAAATAAATGTGGGATGAGTAGATTTGGTGGAGGAGGCCAGAGCATTCCTTTTAATGGAGTGATCAGCAAAAACCATGCAGAAAGATGAGTTTTGAGTAGACTCGCAGGCAGTAAGGGAATGAGCCTTGGGGAATGCAGAAGGAGTGTATTCCCGGCAAAGTGAAGGGGCACGTGGCCAGTGCAGGCAAAGCGGGTGGTTTGGAGAGTCATAGTCGGGGGTTGGCCGGCAGTGTGGGGCCTGGCCATGCCAGGCTTAGGAAGTCTTTGAAAGGCATTGGCTTTTATTCCCAGAGACTGATGCACAGGGTAGGACTTTTGCAGCGTGCACAGCATCATGAACGCCATATGCTCATACAATTACTCTGGACGCACAGAAGCAGGTGCTGGAATTAGGCTCATCCTGTCACAGGACTGGAGCTGCACGAGGGTCGCTGAAGCTAAGGCTTCTCCCCCAGAAGCGGGATTAACAGCTAGAGTCAGGTTTGCCACCTGAATCGGTCTGTATGTGTCTCTGGATGCCCCGGCTTCCTCCTCTGGCAGCTGCATTGAGGTACCCCACACTGAGGAACAGCTCTGAAAGTAGATGAAGCGACATACTCCTAGCTGGGGTCCCCATTTCTGCGCCCCTGAGTTTGCAGCCATGTTGGGAGGAGAGTTGCTGTCGCTGCAGTCTCGCAGGAATGACGGGTCCTGCGTCCAAGGTGAGTTTTGCCACCCGGAACTGTTCAAGTGCCTGCCTCTGCGGAGTGCTCCCGCCTCCCTCCTGGGTTAGTGCAGGGAAAATGCACCAGCAGTACTGAGGATCTGGAGGAGCCCCTCCTGTGCATCGGGAACAGCAATGAAAGCAGCAGCAGACCAGCAAGAGGGACCCATTCCCTCACATCTGAACCAGCAGCCTGAGTGGCGGGAGAGTTGCAGAACCCGTGCTTTTTCCCTGCGGCGAGGCCAGAAGCCAGCCAGGTCTGTGACTGGAACGGGGCTGCGTGCATCACTCTGGGATGCCCCGGCCGGCCCCCTACCAAGTGGGGGAA
>NW_007176115.1:0-702 GCF_000164805.1 Carlito syrichta
ATCTAGGTGATTTAACTAGCTAGCCAGCTGTTTATCGAGCTGATTTGAGTAGCAAGCTACCTTGATAGCCAGTGGCTAGGCAGCTGATTTTATTAGGTGTCTCAACTAGCTAGCCAGCAGGCTAGACATCTGATTTAACAATCTAGAGACTTAGCTAGCCAGGTATCTAGGCAGCTGATTTAACTAGGTGACTTTACTAGTTAGCCAACTGGCTAGCAGGCTGACCTAACTACCTAGCTAGCAACTCGATAGCCAGCTGTCTTAACTAGCTAGCTGCCTATGTAGCCTGCTGGCTTGTCAGCTGACTTAAGTACCCAGTTAGTTAGCTAACTAACTGGTTACTGAGCTGACTTAACTAGGTTAACTAACTAGCTAGCTAACTAGTTAGCCAGATGACTTCACTAGCTAGCTTCCCAGCTAGGCAACTGGCTAGCCAGTTGACTTAAATCGCTGACTTAACTAGATAGCAAGCTGACTTAACTAGCTTACTTACCGAGTTAGCTACCTAGCTTGACAGCTGGGCTAACTAGCTGTCTTAACCCTCTAGCTACCTAGCTACCTATCTAGCTAGCCAATGCCACAACTAATTGACTAAACTAGCTACCCAGCTGATGTTACTTGCTGACTTATATAACTAGTTTCCTAGCCAGCGAGCTGACTGGACTAGCTGAAATAACTAGCTGGCAGATGGCTAGCCATTTA
>NW_007176116.1:0-739 GCF_000164805.1 Carlito syrichta
GCTGACTTAACAAGCTGATTAACTAACTAACCAGCTCACTTAACTAGCTGACTTAACTAGTAAATTTCCTAAATAGCCAGCTGACATAATCTGAAATAACTAGCTAGCTGCCTAGCTAGCTATCTATCTAGCTAGCTGACTTAAATAGCTGACTTAACCAGCTAGCCAGCTGACATAAATAGCTGACTTAACTAGCTAACTACTTAGACAGCCAGCTGACTTAACTAGCTGAAATATCTAGCCAAAGAGCTGTCTAGTGAACTGAATTGACTAGCTTTTTGACTAGCAAGCGAGAAGGCTACCCAACTGACTTAATGAGGTGTCTAAACTATCTAGGAGGCTGGTAAGCAGGCTGAATTAACTACTTGACAAACAAGCTAGGCTGTTGGCCAGCCAGGTGCCTAAACTAACTGACTTAATTTGTTATCCAGCTGGCTAGCCAGCAGACTAAAGTAGCTCTCTACCTCTCTAGCCCCCTGGATAGCCAGCTGACATAACAAGCTGACTTAATTAGCTAGCCATCTGGCCAGCCAACTGACTTAACTAGGTCACTACTAACTAACCAGCTGGCTAGCCAGTTGATTTAACTAGTTCTCTTAACTAGCTGACCTGCTTTCTAGCCAGTTGAATTAAATAGCTTGCTACATAGCTCGCCAGCTGGCTATCCAGCTGAATTAATGAGGTGACTTATCTAGCTAGCCAGCTGTCTAGCCAGCTGACTTAAATAGCAAGCTAAATA
>NW_007176117.1:0-3623 GCF_000164805.1 Carlito syrichta
AGCCAGCTGAGTTAATTAGCAACCTATTCTGCTATCAAGTTGGATAGCCAACCGACTTAACTAGGTGAATAATCTAGCTAGCCAGCGGTATAGACTGCTGACATAACTATCCAGCTACCCAGCTAGCCACCTGTCTAACTAGCTGACTTTACTAGGTGACTTAACTAGCTAGCAAGCTAACTTAACTAGCTGAATTAACCACCTAGATACAGCTGGCTTAACTAGCTGACTTAACGAGCTACCTCACTGCCATAACTAGCTGACATATATTGCTAGATTCCTAGGTAACCAGCTGACTTAACTATCAGAAATAACTAGCCAACCAGCTGGATAGCCAACAGACTTAACGAGGTGACTTAACTAGCTAGGTAGCAGCTTGCCAACTGACTTAACTAACTGGCTTAACCAGCTAGTCAGCTGGCTGGCCAGGTGACTTAATTAGCTGGCCACCTATCTAGACAGCTGGCTAGCCTACTGACCTACCCAGCTGACTTAAGACACCAAGCTGGCTAGCCAGCTCACTTAACTAGCTAGATACCAACATAGCCTGCAGGATAGCCAGCTGACTTAACTATCTGACTTGAATAGCTAACCTGCTGGCTAGCAAGCTGACATATCTAGCTAGCTACCTGCCTAGCCAGCTGGCTAGACAGCTGACTAAATTAGCTGACTTAGCCAGCTAGCCAGTTGGCTAGCCAGTTGACAACACGCTGACTTCACTAGCTATCCTGATAGCTATCTAGATGACTTAACTAGCTAGCTACATACATTGCCAGTTGGCAAGCCAGCTGTATTAACTAGCTGAATTAACCAGCTTGCCAGCTCACTAGCCAACTGACTTAACTAGCTCGCTACCTATCTAGCCTTCTGGCTAGACAGCTGACTTAACTAGCTGAGTTAACTAGCTAGCTATCCAGTTGGACAGCTGACTTATATAATTAGCTAACTAGCTAGCTATATAACTGCCAGCTGTCTTAATAGTTATCTAACCAGCTAGCTTCCTAGCTAACAAGCTGACTTAAATTGTTAGCAGCCTAGCTAGCTTGATGACTTAACCAGCTTGCTAACTAGTAAACTTACTCGTTATCTAACATGCTAGCTGCCTGACTTAATCATCTGACTTAACGCGTTTACTAAAGAGCTAGCTAGCTGACTCACCCAGTGGACTTATCTTCTTAGCTAACTAGTTAACTTGCCTACTCAACTAGCTGACACAACCCGTTTGCCTACTATCTAGCTTGCCTACTCAACAAGTTGACACAACCTGTTTGCTAACTAGCCAGCTAGCTGACTCAGCCAGCTGGCTTAACCCGTTAACTACCTAACTACCTCGCTCAACCTGTTAACTTAACCCCTTTAGCTAACTAGCTAGCTAAATGTCTTAACCATCTGACTAAATTAGAAAGTTGACTTAATTAGATGACTTAGCTATCTGACTTTACTTAGCTAGCTGATTTAACTGGCTGACTTAGCTGACAACTACCTGAGTTAAATAGTTAACTATTTAGCTAGCTGAATAACTAGCTGCTTTAATAATTATCTAACTAGTTAGGTAGCAGACTTAAGTAGGTGACTTAAATAGTTAGCTAACTAGTGAGCTAGCTGACTTAGCTTGCTTACTTACCTAGCTAGCTGGTTAGGTAGCTGACTTAACTAGTTGGGCTAACGAGATAGCTAGCTGACTTAACGAGTTGGTTAATGAGCTAGCCAACTGTTATAACTCGTTATTAAACGAGTTAACTAGCTGACTTAACTAGTTGGTTAATGAGTTAGCTAGGTGAATTAACTTGTGGGCTGACGAGTCGGCTGACTACTTAGATTGTTTAACACATTGGCTGCCTACTTTCCCGACTTGTTAGCTGGCTTGACAAGTCGGCCAACTAGTCGGTCGCCTAGTTAACTGTGTTAACAAGATGACCGATGAGTTGGCCTACTAATTATCAATGTTAACTAGTTGCCTGCTCATTTGCTGAATTAAATTGTGGGCTGACGTATTGGCCAACTACTTAGATTGTTTAACACGTTGGCTGCCTACTCGCCCGACATTTTAGCTGGCTTGACTAGTCGACCGTCTAGTTAGCTGTGTTAACAAGATGACTGACGAGTTGGCCCACTAGTTAGCAATGTTAACTAGCTGTCTGCTCGTTTGCTGACCTAACTAGTTGGCCGACTAGTTGGCCACATGTTATCTGATCTAACTAGTCAGCTGACAAGTTAGCTTTGTTAACTTCTCAGCAGACAACTTGGTTGACTAGTCGGATAACTGTTTATCTCACTTTACTACTTGGACGGCTTGTTGGACTGATTACCTGACTTAATTTGTCAGCCTGCACATGAGCCAACATGTGACCTGAATTAACTAGTCAGTGGGTGAGAGTGCTGACTAGTCACGTTACTTATCAAGTCTGGAAGCGAGTGAGTCAACTGGTAAACTGATTTAAGTAGTCAGCCAGCAAGTAAGCCAACTGGTCAGCTGACTTAACTAACTTGCTGGTGAGTGAGCTGACCGGTAAGCTGACTTTAGTTGACTGGTCAGTGAGCCGACTGGTTAGAAGAATTAAATAATCAGCTGGTGAGTGAGCAGAATGGTGAGCTGAATTAACGAGTTGGCCATCGAGTGAGCTGATGGGTTAGATGCCTTAACTTGTCGGCCAGCATGAGAGCCATTGGTGAACTGACGTAAGTAGTTGACTGGTGAGGATGCCAAATAGTTAGCTGTCCTGTTGGCCTGCGAGCAAGCCGATGTGTTAGTTAAACATTTTGCTGGCGAGTGAGCCAACTAGTTTGCTGACAGGTTGGCAGGTGAGCGAGCAGACTACTTAGCTGACCTGATGGAAAGTGAGAGAGGCAACTAGTTAGCTGACTGACCTGCTGAGTTTCTAGCCCACTAGTTAGCTTAGTAACTAGCTGATTTGCTAACTGACTTAACTAGAAAGCTGACCAGCTAGCTGGCTATGTGGCTGACATAACTAGCTAGCAAACAAACTATCTAGCTGTCTATCTAGCTGATTTAACTAGCTAGCAAAACTAGTTAGTTAGCTGGCTTGCTGACTTAACTACCTAGCTGATTAGTTAGTTGACTAGATAGCTGACATAAATAGCTAGTTGACAAGAAACCTGAATACCTAACGGACTTAACTAGCTAGCTGAGCAGTTAGGTGACTTGCTAGCTGACTTAAAAAGCTAGCTGCCTAGCTTGCTGACTTAACTAGCTGACTAGCTAGTTGGCTGGCCAGGTGGCTTGCCAGCCAACTTAACTGGCTAGCTACCTGGCTGTCTAGACGGCAAGCCAACTGGGTTAACTAGCTAGCTACATGGCTGGCTAGTTGGCTAGGCATATGGCTAGGGAGTTGGAAGGCTGGCCAGCTACCTGAGTTAAATAACAAGCCCGCTGATAGGACAGTCTGATAGCCGACCAGCTTAACTACCCAGCCATACTGCTTGTCAGTTGGCTAGCCAGTCCCTTAACTATATGGCCATCTACCTTACCAGCCTATTATCCAGCCATCTTACCTGCCAGCCACCTAGCTAGCCAGCCATTGAACCAGCTGACTTAACTAGCTGACTTAAGTAGATAGACATCTGGCTAGCCAGCTGGCTTAACTAGCTAGCCACCAAGATAG
>NW_007176118.1:0-694 GCF_000164805.1 Carlito syrichta
TAGTTGGCTAGGCATATGGCTAGGTAGTTGGAAGGCTGGCCAGCTACCTGAGTTAAATAAAAAGCCCACTGATAGGACAGTCTGATACCGACCAGCTTAACTACCCAGCCATACTGCTTGTCAGTTGGCTAGCCAGTCCCTTAACTATATGGCCATCTACCTTACCAGCCTATTATCCAGCCATCTTACCTTGCCAGCCACCTAGCTAGCCAGCCATTGAACCAGCTGACTTAACTAGCTGACTTAAGTAGATAGACATCTGGCTAGCCAGCTGGCTTAACTAGCTAGCCACCAAGATAGCCAGGCAGCAAGCCAGCACTCTTAACTAGCTGACTTAACTAGCTAGCCAGTGGGCTAACCAGCTGACTTAATTAGCTAGCTACCTACCTAGCCAGGTGGCTAGCCAGTTGACTTAACTAGCTGATGTAACAAGCTAGACAGCTAGCTAGAAAGCTGACTTAACCAGCTGGCTACCTTGCTAGCCAGATGGCTAGCCACATGAATTAACTAGCTGGCTTAAGCTAAGCAGCTGGCTAGCCATCTGATGCAACTAGGTGACTGAACTCGTTAGCCAGCTGGCTAGCCAGCTGACTTAACTAGTTGACATCACGAGATAGCCAGGTGGCTAGCCAGCTTACTTAACTAGCTACCTACCTCTGTATCCCCCTGGTTTGCAAGCTGACTTATCCAGCTG
>NW_007176119.1:0-771 GCF_000164805.1 Carlito syrichta
CTGACTTAACTAGCTTTTTAAAAATCTAGCCAGCTGGCTTGAAAACTGATTTAACCTGCTGACTTAACTAGCTACCCAGCTGGTTAGTCAGCCATGTAAACTAGCTTATTAAACTTGCTGACCATCTGGATAGCCAGCTGACTCAACTGCCTAGCTAACTAGCTAGCCAGCAGCCTAGTCAGCTAACTTAACTAGCTGACTTAATGAAGTAGTCAGCTGGCTAGCCATCAAACTTAAAAAGCTATCTACCTAGCTATACAGCAGGATAGCCAACTGACTTAACTAGCTGATATAACTAGATAGCCTAATGGATAGTCAGCTGACTTAATTAACTACCTACCTACCTACATAGCTAACTGGCTTGCCAGCTGACTTAAATTCCTAACTACCTAGCTAACCAGCTTGCCAGTGCACTGACTTAATTAGGTGACTTAACTAGCTAGCCAGCTGTCTAGCCAGCTGACTTAACTAGATAGCTACCCTCATAGGCAGCTGGCTAGCCAGCTGATTTAACTAACTAACTTAACCAGCTAGCCAGTTGATAAACTAGCTGACTTAACTAGCTAGCTACCTAGTTGTCCATCTAAATAAACTAACTGATTTAACTAGCTAGCTACCTATCTAGCAGGGTGGCTGGTCAGCTGACTTGACTATTTGACTTAGTTAACCAGCTGGATGGCCAGCTGAATTAACCAGCTAGCAAGCTGGCACAAGTAGCTGACTTACTAGTTAGCCAGGTGGCTACCTAAGCTGGCTATTTAAGCTGAATGG
>NW_007176120.1:0-889 GCF_000164805.1 Carlito syrichta
ACTCCAACTCAGAATAATATCACCAACCACCACCACCACCACAACCACAGGCCAGGCTCAAGGTATCAGCCTGGCATCCCGGCTCTTGGGAGGCCGAGATGAGAGGATGGCTTGAGTCCCTGGGTCGACACCTGACCAGGACACGGGGTGAGACCTCATCTCAGCCATAAAAAATAAATCCAAAAATTAGCCAGGCATGGTGGTGCAGTCCTGTGATTCCAGTCACTCCGCGGGCCAGGTGAGAAGATTGTCTGAGCTCACCAGGAGGAGTCCTCAGTGGCCGTGAGTGTGCCCTGCACTCTGGCCTATGTGACAGAGTGGGATTCCGATGACAAATAATAATAATCACCACTGCTAACACCACAACCATCCCTGCCAGCCAGAGCGAGGAGTCACCCTCAGGGATGGGAGAGGAAAAGTCACTTTCCAGCTTGTCATTTGTGGGAGGTTTCAAAGGTGGCCATGGGGCAAGTTGTCCTGTGCCTTCAGTCATGTGTCTCTAAGGCCTTCCTCCACCCTCCACACTTGTGCCCCACAGTAAGGAAATGTGTGAGCTCACAGAACAGACAACTGAGAGGTAGTGTGTCTGTCAGGAACAGAACAATCAAGGTGATCCAGCAATGCCTTGGACAGCCCAGGTTGAGGTCATCCTGTGTGCCACCTTCTGGCAGGAGGAGGGCCCCTCCCCATTCCTCTCCCAATCACTCTATCGTCCCCCGCCCAAGTCGACCTATCCCTGGGGATCTGTGGACACCCATCATGATGCAATTGGGAGGTGTCTTCTCTGTTACCACAGTCTCCATTGGCCGTGCTGGGGGATGGTGTTGCTATCATGCTTCCAGGGTCCTCGAGCTGTGGGGCCCAGACGGTACTAACACCTCAACCCCTG
>NW_007176121.1:0-732 GCF_000164805.1 Carlito syrichta
CATGTTAAGCCAGCTAACAAGTCGGCCGCATTCGGTCAAGATGTTAAACCAGCTAAATTAGTCAGCTGACTCGTCACCCAACAAGTTGTCACCTAATTTACTCGTTAACCAAATAGTTTAGTCAGCTAATATACTCGTTTACCAACAAGTTACAACGGTTTGCTAACATGTTAACCAACGCATTAAATCAGCTATCTATCTCGTTAGCCACCTAGTTAAGATAGCTAATTAAGTATGCTAGGTAAACAGCTAGCTAGTTAAGTCAGCTAGCTAAGTCAGCTAGCTCACTAATTAGCTAAATATTTAAGAAAGTTACTTAAGCCTTCTACCTAAGTAGTTAGCTAATTAGTTAAGTAATCTCGTGATTCAGCTAGTTAAATAGCTAATTTTTCAATTCAGGTAATTAAGGCAGCTAGCTATATTGTTAAGTCAGCCAGTTAAGACAGCTAGCTAAGTAGTTGAGTCAACTAGGTAAGTCAGCTAGTTAAGTGAGCTTTCTAACACAGTCAGCTGGTTAAGACAGCTCGCTTGCTAGTTAGCTAATGGGCTAAGTCAGCAGGCTGAGTCAGGTAGTAAGCTAGTAAACTGAAGGATAAAGTCAACTGGTTAAGTCAGTTAGCTAGCTAGTTAGCAAACTGGCTGTGTCAGCTGGTTGAGCAGGTTAGCTAGCTAGTTAGCTAACGAGTTAATTCAGCTGGATAAGTCAGATAACTACCTAGTTAGCTAAGGAGT
>NW_007176122.1:0-687 GCF_000164805.1 Carlito syrichta
CTTTATTATATATTTATTGATATTATTGCAAGCAGATTTAAAAATGACTTTTCAATTGTGTGTTGTTAGTTTGTAAAAATGCAATTGATTTTTGGATACTTTTACACATCTGATCTTGTTAAGTTCATTTATTGTTCTAGCAGCTCTTAAAAAAATTTCTTAGGATCATCTGTATTTTTTTTATTTGTAGATCATATCATCTACAAATAAAAACAATTTACTTCTGCATTACCTTGATATATGGCACTGTCTAGAACTTTTTACTACAAGTGGTGAAAATATACATCCTTGTCTTATTCCCTTTCTGAGAAGGAAAGTTTTCTGTCTTTCACCTTTAAGAATGGTATAGGAATTTTGAAGATGCATGTTTCCAGAATCAAGAAGTTCTATTTCTAGCTTGATTTGATTTTTTTTATTTTTAAAATCATGACTTGATATTAAATTATATCAAATTATTTTTTATATCTATTGAGATTATTTTATGGTTGTTATATTTTAACCTATTAAAATTGTGAATTACATTGATTTATTATTAGATGTGAAACTAACTTTGCAATTCTTGGAATAAATCCCTACTAGTTATGATGTATTATTATGTGTATTGTGTGTGTGTGTGTGTGTGTGTGTGTGTGTGTGTGTGTGTGTGTGTGCGTGTGTGTTGCAGTCTCACTCTGTCACCCAGGCTGG
>NW_007176123.1:0-825 GCF_000164805.1 Carlito syrichta
TGGGGTTTTTCATAGGGATGCAAGAATGATTCAACCTACATATGTCAAGAAAATGTGATATATCCCTTCAACAGAATGAAGGACCAAAAACATATAATCATCTCAACAGACACAGAGGTAGTAGCATTTGATAAAATTCAACACATTTCTATAACAAAAACTCCCAACGAATCAGTTATAGAAAGAATGCACCTCATAATATTAAAGTTCATATATGACAGACCCACAGTTAACATCACACTGAGTGGGGAAAAGCTGAAAGCTTTTTCTTTAAGATCTGGAATAAGAAAAGGGTGTCTACTTTCACCACTTTTATTCAACATAGAACTGGAAGTCCTAGTTAGAGCAATTAAGAAAGAGAAATAAAAGGCATTCTACTTAGAAAAGAAGAAGTCAAATTGTCCCTCTTTGTAGACTGCATGATCTTATATTTAGAAAAACCTAAAGAGTCCACTAAAAAACTGTTTGAACTGATAAATTATTTCAGTAAAGTTGTGGAATACAAAATCAACATACAAAAATTAGTAGCATTTCTATATGTGAACAATCTGAAAAAGAAATCAAGAAAGCAATCCTGTTTGCTATAGCTACAAAAGCATATTAAAATACATTAAGTATAAATTTAACCAAAGAAGTGAAAGATCTTTACAATAAAAACTAAAATACTGATGAAAGAAACTGAAGAGGACACACAAAATGGAAAAATAACCCATGTTCATGAATTGGAAAAATTAATGTTGTTAAAGTGTCCATCCTATCCAAGTGAACTGCAGATCAATGTAATCCCTATCAAATAGTAATGACATTCTTTACAGAAATGGAAAA
>NW_007176124.1:0-776 GCF_000164805.1 Carlito syrichta
GGAGGCAGAGATGAGAGGATTGCTTGAGCCCAAGGGTTTAAGACCAGCCTGAGCAACTTGGTGAGAACTCGTCTCTACAGTTAAAAAAGAAAAAAAAAGAAAAAAAATTAGCCAGATGTGGTGGCATATGCTTGTGGTTACAGCTACTTGGAAGGCTGAGGTGGAAGGACCACCTGAGCTCAGCAGGTCAAGGCTGCGGTAGCCATGAGTGTACCACTGCACTCCAGCCTGGGTGACAGAGTGAGACTCTAACTCAAAAAAATATATATATTTAATGCTTGTAAGATTATGTATGAAATCTTGAACCACATTTAAATAACAATGTTTTTATTTGTAAAGATAGATATGTTTGGTTATGTTGCTCTAAGCAAGTATCTTTACTGCTTGTTCAATAGACCAGCTTATTGCAATTTACTGCTTGCAATAGAATTAGTGATTTATTTTGCTCTTCTATCCCAGATGAAAAGAGTATGTACTTTTGGATTACTGTCTTTGGTTCCTTCCATAATATTTAATAAAATAATCACATTTCATAGTGTTATTCTTATATAGATACACTACTAACTCTTTTTCACTGTAAATGAACTTGAGCAACTCTCATATCTACAATTTTTTTTTTTTTTTTTGCCCAAGCAGAAGCAACATTTTTCCTTGCAAATGTGTGTAGTTATAGGATATGAAAGACATCTCTTTGGTTACTTTATTGTTTCTTAAATTTTTTTCCCTGAGGAAAAACTTATATTTTGCTTCATTTCTTTGTAAGAACCCCTACTTTA
>NW_007176125.1:0-544 GCF_000164805.1 Carlito syrichta
AGGTGGCTAGCCAGATGACTAAGCTAGCTGACTTAACCAGATAGCCAGCTGGCTAGTCAGCTGACTAAAGTAGCAAAATTCCTAGCTAGCCAGTTGGCAAGCCGTTTGAATTAATTAGCTGACTTAACCAGCTAGCCAGCTGGTTAGCCAGCTGATTCAACTAGTTGACATAACAATTTAGCCAGCTGGCTAGCGAGCTGATATAATTAGCTGACTACACTAGCTAGCTTAATAGATAGCCAGCTGACTTAACTAGCTAGCTACCTAGGTAGCCGGCTGGGAAGCCAGATGAATTAACTAGCTGACTTAAATAGCTAGCCTGCTGGCAAGCCAGCTGACTTAAATAGCTGACTTGCTTGCTACTTAGCTGAATTAAACAGCTAGCTATATAGCTAGCCAGCTCACTAGACAGCTGAATTAACGTGGTGACTTAACTAGATAGCCAGCTGTCTAGCCAGCTGACTTAAGAAGCAAGCCACTTATGTAGCCAACTGGCTAGCCATCTGACTTAACTATGTGACTTAACTAGACCTCCAGCTGGTTG
>NW_007176126.1:0-822 GCF_000164805.1 Carlito syrichta
AAGTGAATCAAGTTCTCAAATCTCCTACTCTGGAAGTCACATCTTTCCTTGGCACAGAGGGTAAGAATCATAGAGAGCCAAAGACCAGTAACCTGTCTGCTTCATGGGGCCAAAGTGTGAACACGTGAATGTTCAATGCTAAATATTCAAGGCTCAGGTTCTCTCCAGGGCTTCTCACCTCACTGCCTCTGCTGAGGGAGTGAGCAAATGCTTTGTCCTCCCAGAACTCTGAGTGCTTGGCCCAAGCCACTTCCTCCAGCATGAAATCTCTCAGAAGCCTCAAACTTTGTCTTAAGCATTCATGCAAACTCTGTGTCCTAATCTCCATTATATCAGTGTGTTCTATTTTATTTTATTTTTTGTCTTTTATTATGTATACTTAAGGTGTACAACAGGATATTTTGATATCTATTTACATAGTAAGATGATTACTGCAGTCAAACAAACTAACATATCCATCATTTTACATAATTACCTTTTTGTGGCATGTGCATTAACATCCACTCTCTTAGCAAAAGTCCAGTACATCAGCATGTTTGTAAAAATTGTTTTAAACCTCAATTTTTCTGAAATATTCAAGAACAATTTCTACTATAGTATAATGTGTCCTTTTTTTAATCACAGAGATTTGGGACAAGGGCTCAGAGCCAAGCAAACTCAATTCAAATCTGTATTCTATCCTGTACTATCTTTGAAGTGTCAGTCAAATGTCTTCACTGGTCAGCAACTCAGCTTCCTCATCAATAAAGTAAGGATAATAATTGCATCTCCTTTCTAGCATTGAGAGGTAGGTTATATAAAACATTAAGGAGAGTTTTTAAC
>NW_007176127.1:0-428 GCF_000164805.1 Carlito syrichta
ATTCACTTCTATTCCATTCCTCTCCATTCCATTCTATTCCACTCAATTCTATTCAAGTATAATCTATTCGTCTCCATTACCTTGCATTACAATCGTCTCCATTCCATTCCTCTCCATTCCATTCATTTCCATTTCTCGCCATTCCATTCCATTTCTCTCCATTCCATTCCATTCCTCTCCATTCCATGCCATTCCATTCCATTGTTTCCCTTCCATTCCATTCTATTCATTTGATTCCTCTCCATTGCATCCCACTCCTTTCCAATCCATACTACTCCATTCTATTCCATTTCTCTCCATTCCATTCAATGCCTCGCCATATCCTTTCATTCCACTCCAACCATTCCATTCCATTCCTCTCCATTCCACTCCATTCCATTGTCCTCCAATCCGTTCAATTCCATTCCTCTCCATTCCATTCCATTCCA
>NW_007176128.1:0-473 GCF_000164805.1 Carlito syrichta
TGGCTAGCCATCTGGCTTAACTCGCTGACTAAATGAGCTAGCCAGCTGGCTAGCCCACTTACTTAACTAGCTCGCTAACCAGCTAGCCAGCTGGCTAGCCAGCTGACTTAACTAGCAGACTTAAATAGCTGACATGCTTGCTAGCCAACTAAATTAAGTAGCTTGCTACATAGCTGTCCAGGTGGCTAGCCAGCTGACTTAACTATGTGAATTAACGAGCTAGCCAGCTGACTAGACAGCTGACTTAACTAGCTAGCTACCAAGCAAGCCAGCTGGATATCCAGCTGACTTAACTAGCTGATTTAACCAGCTAGCCTGTTGGCTAGCCAGCAGACTTAACTAGCTAGCTACTTAGTTAGACAGCTGGATATCCAGCTATGTTAACCAGCTGACATAACTAGCTAGCTAGCTGGCTAGTAAGCTGACTTAAATAGTTAGCTATCTACATATTTGCTATCTTGCCAGGTGACTTA
>NW_007176129.1:0-389 GCF_000164805.1 Carlito syrichta
TTAGTTAGACAGCTGGATATCCAGCTATGTTAACCAGCTGACATAACTAGCTAACTAGCTGGCTAGTAAGCTGACTTAAATAGTTAGCTATCTACATATTTGCTATCTTGCCAGGTGACTTAACTGCCAAGGTACCAACTAGCCAGCTGGCTAGTGAGCTGACATACCTAGGTTACTTAACTAACTAACCAACTGGCTATCCAGCTGACTTAACTAGCTAGTTACCCAGCTAGGCAACTGGTTAGATACCTGACTTAACCAGCTGACTTAAGTATCTAATCAGCTGACTTAACGAGCTGACTTAAATAGCTAGCTACCTAGCTATCCAACTGACTTAACTAGGTGGCTTAACTAGCTAGCTACCTAGCTAGCTACCTAGCTAGCCATTT
>NW_007176130.1:0-930 GCF_000164805.1 Carlito syrichta
AACTTGCTAATTAGCTAGCTAGCCAACTGGCTAGCCAACTGACTTAACCAGCTGACTTAACCAGCTAGCCTTCTGGCTAGCCAGCTGACTTAACTAGCTAGGTACCTAGCTAGCAGGCTGGGTAGCCAGCTGATTTAACTATGTGATTTAACCAGTTATCTAGCTGAATTAACTAGCTAGCTACATAGCTAGCCAGTTTACTTGCCACTTGACTTATCTAGCTGATTTAACAAGCTAGCCAGCTGGTAGCCAGCAGGCTCAAATAGCTGACTTAATTAGTTAGCCAGTTGGCTAGCCAGCTGACTTAACTAGTTGACATCACTAGCTAGCCAGGTGGCTAGCCACTTGACTTAACTAGCTAGCTACCCAGCTAGACAGTTGGCTAGTCATTTGACTTAACTAGATGACTTAACCAGTAGCCAACTGGCTAGCCAGCTGACTCAACTAGCTGACTTAACTAACTAGCCAGCTGTCTAGCCACTGACTTAACTAGCTAGCTACCTAGCTCTCCAGCAGAGAGGCCAGCGGACTTAACTAGCTGACTTAACTAATTAGCCAGCTGGCTAGCCACTGACTTAACTAGCTGACTCAACTATCTGGCCAGCAGGCTAGACAGCTGACTAAAGTAGCTGACTTAACCAGCTACCCAGCTGGCTAGCTTGCTGACTTAACCAGCTAGCTAACTAGCTAGTCAGCTGGATAGCTAGGTGAATTAAATAGCTGCTATCACTTGGTAGCCAGCTGGCAAGCCAGCTGACTTAACGAGCTTGTTACCTAGCTAGCCAGCTGGCTAGCCAGCTGACTTAACCAGTTTACTTAACAAGTTAGGCAGCTGGCTAGCCAACTGACTTAAGTAGCTCTCTTCCTAGCTAGCCAGCTTGGTAGCCAGCTGATTTAACTAGCGGACTTAATTAGGTAGACTGTTGGCTA
>NW_007176131.1:0-543 GCF_000164805.1 Carlito syrichta
CTACCCAGCTGGCTAGCTTGCTGACTTAACCAGCTAGCTAACTAGCTAGTCAGCTGGATAACTAGGTGAATTAAATAGCTGCCATCACTTGGTAGCCAGCTGGCAAGCCAGCTGACTTAACGTGCTTGTTACCTAGCTAGCCAGCTGGCTAGCCAGCTGACTTAACCAGTTTACTTAACAAGTTAGGCAGCTGGCTAGCCAACTGACTTAAGTAGCTCTCTTCCTAGCTAGCCAGCTTGGTAGCCAGCTGACTTAACTAGCGGACTTAATTAGGTAGACTGTTGGCTAGCCATCTGACTTAACTAGCTCACTATCTAACTAGCCAGCTGGCTAGCCAACTGACTTAACTAGCTGACTTATCTAGCTAGCTACCTAGCCAGCCCACTAATTAGTTAACTAACTAGCTAGCTACCTAGATATTCATCTGACTTAAATAGTTAGCTAACTACCTAGCTACCTAACTAACTGGATGACTTAAATAGTTAGCTATCTAGTTAGCTACCTGACTTAACCAGCTAGCTAAGTATTTATCTTACTCGTTAG
>NW_007176132.1:0-3007 GCF_000164805.1 Carlito syrichta
CCAGCAGACTTTAACCCATTAGCTAACTAGCTAGATAGCTGACTCAACCTGCAGACTTAATCCATTACCTCTCCATCTAGCTAGCTGACTTAACCAGTTTTCCTAAGTAGTTAGAAAGCTGACTTTACTAGCTAACTTAGCTAGCTGACTTAACTAGTTAGCTAGCTGACTAATCTAGCTGACATCTAGTTAGCTATCTGACTTAACTAGGTCACTTAAGTAGTTATCTAACTAGTTAGCTAACTGAATAACTAGTTCACTTAACAAGTTAGCTAACTAGTTAGGTGGCAGACTTATCTAGTTAACTTAAATATTTAGCTAACTTGTGAGCTAGATGACTTCGCTAGTTGACTTAACTAGCTAGCTAATGAGATATCTAGCTCTCTTAACTAGTTGTTTAACGAGTTAGCTAACTGTGTAAACTAGTTGGATAACGAGTTAGCTAGCTGAATTAACTACTTTACTAGCGAGTTGGCTAGGTGACTTAACTAGTGGCTTACGAGTCGGCCGAATATTTCACTGGTTTAACACCTTGGCTGACTAGTCAGTCGACTTGTTAGCTAGGTTAACAAGTCAGCCAACTAGTCGTCTGACTAGTTAGCTGGGTTAACTTGTTGACTGACCCTTTGGCTGACTAGACATCTCTTTTAATATGTTGGCTGACTAGTTAGTTGACCTAACTAGTGGGCACTACTTAGCTGACCTAATTTGTTGGTCGACTTTTAACGGACATAACTAGTTGTCCAGCTAGTTGGCTGACTGTTTAGCTGACTTAACTAGTCAGCCGGTAAGTGAGCCGAAAGATGACCTGAAATAACTAGCCGGCCGGGGAGTTAGCCGACTGGTGAGCTGACTTAACTAGTTGGCCAGCGAGTGAGCCGACTGGTCAGCATACTTAACTACTCAGCTGCCAAGTGAGCCTACTGGCCAGCTGACTTAACTAGTCAGCTGGTGAGTGAGCCGACTTGTCAGCTGACTTAAATAGTCATCCGTCGAGTGAATTGACTTGTCAGCTGACTTAAGTAGTCGGCTGGTGAGTAAGCCCACTGGTCAGAAGACTTAACTAGTCGACTGGTGAGTGAGCCTACCAGTGAGCCAAATTAACTAGTCTTCTGGTGAGTGAGCTGACAGGTGAGCTGCCTTAACTAGTCGGCCAGCAAATGAGCCGACTGGTGAGCTACTTAACTTGTTGGCCAGTGAGCGAGCCAAATAGTTAGCTGGCCTGTTGGCTGGAGAGCAAGCTGACTAGTTAGCTGACCTGTTGGCTGGCAAGTGAGCTGACTAGTTAGCTCACCTGATGGAAAACGAGCGAGCCCACTAGTAAGCTGATCAGCTAGCTGAGTTGCTAGCCAACTAGTTAGCTAAGTAAATAGCTGATTTGCTAGCAGACTTAACTAGCTAGCTACCTGGCTGGCTGGCCAGGCAGCTGGCTAGCTAGCTAGCAGGCTGGCCAGCTGACTAGTCAGCTGGCATAAATAGCCAGCTGGCTGGCTGGCCAGTCAAATAGCCAGCCGCCTTAATTAGACAGCCACCTGGCTGGCCAGCTGAATAGCCAGCTGTCTTAACTACCCAGCCACATGACTAGTCAGTCGGCTACCCAGCCAAGTTAACTAGCCAGCCACCTACCAGGCCAGCCAGCTAACCTGCCAGGTTAAATTGCCAGCCACCTAACTAGCCAGCTGACTAACCAGCTGACTAAACCAGCTGACTTAACTAGATAGACAGCTGTCTAGCCAGCTGGCTTAACTAGCTAGCCACCTAGGTAGCCAGCTGACTTAACTTGCTGACTTAAATAGCTAGCCAGCTGGCCAGCCAGCTGATTTAACTAGCTAGCTACCTAGTTAGCCACCTGGGTAACCAGGTGACTTAACTGGTTAGCTTACGAGTTAGGCTGCTGAATTAACCAGCTGACTTAACTCAGTAGGTAATGAGCTAGCCTACTGTCCCAACTAGCTGGCTAATGAGCTAGCTAGATGACTCAACTAGCTGGCTAATGAGCTAGACAGCTGACTCAACTAGCTGCCTAACAGTTTAGCAATCTGACTTAACAAGCTGGCTAACTGGCTAGGAGCTGACTCAACTGGCTGGCTAACGAGCTAGCCAGATACTCAATTAGCTGGCACAACTAGCTAGCTAAGGAGCTAGCCAGCTGACTTAACTAGCTTACTAAAATAGCTTGCAAACGAGTTAGCCAGTTGACTTAACTAGCTGACTTAACTAGCTTGCCAGCTGACTAGCCAGCTGATTTAAATAGCTAGGTACCTATCAAGCTAGCTGGCTAGCCAGCTGACTTAACTATTTGTCATATCTTGCTTGCTAGCTGACTAGCCAGCTGATTTAACTAGCTAGCTACCTACCTAGCCAGCTGGCTAGCCCACTCACTTAATTACCTGACTTAACTAGCTAGCCAGCTGGCAAGCCTGCTGACTTAACTAGCTAAATAGCTATGTAGCTAGCTGGCTAGCCAACTTATGTCACTAGCTGACTTAACAGGCTAGCCAGCTGGGTAGCAAGCTGAATTAACTAACTAGCTACCTAGGTACCCACTTGGCTAGCCAGCTGACTTATCTAGCTGACTTAACTAGCTAGCCAGCTGGTTAGTCAGCTGACTTAACTAGCTAGCCAGGTATTTAGCCAGCTGACTTAACTAGTCACCTACCTAACTATCTGGCTAGCGAACTGATGTAACTAGGTGACTTAACTAGCTATCTAGCTGACTTAACGTGCTGACTTAACTAGCTTTCTACCTGGCTAAGCCAGCTGACTTAAAGCTGACATAACTAGCTAGCTACCTAGCTAGCCAGCTGACTTAAATAGTTAGATAACTAGCTAGTTAACTAGCTAAACAGCTGATTTAAATAATTAACTACCAGGTTAGCTAGCTGACTTAACCAGCTAGGTAACGAGATAGCTTACTTATTAGCTAACATGCTAGCTAGCTTACTTTATCAGATAACATAACTCGTTAGCTAACGAGCTAGCTAACTGACTCAACCAGCTGACTTAG
>NW_007176133.1:0-612 GCF_000164805.1 Carlito syrichta
GTCAGTCGACTTGTTAGCTAGGTTAACAAGTCAGCCAACTAGTCGTCTGACTAGTTAGCTTGGTTAACTTGTTGACTGACTCTTTGGCTGACTAGACATCTCTTTTAATATGTTGACTGACTAGTTAGTTGACCTAACTAGTGGGCACTACTTAGCTGACCTAATTTGTTGGTCGACTTTTAACGGACATAACTAGTTGTCCGGCTAGTTGGCTGACTGTTTAGCTGACTTAACTAGTCAGCCGGTAAGTGAGCCGAAAGATGACCTGAAATAACTAGCCGGCCGGGGAGTTAGCCGACTGGTGAGCTGACTTAACTAGTTGGCCAGCGAGTGAGCCGACTGGTCAGCATACTTAACTACTCAGCTGCCAAGTGAGCCTACTGGCCAGCTGACTTAACTAGTCAGCTGGTGAGTGAGCCGACTTGTCAGCTGACTTAAATAGTCATCCGTCGAGTGAATTGACTTGTCAGCTGACTTAAGTAGTCGGCTGGTGAGTGAGCTCACTGGTCAGAAGACTTAACTAGTCGATCGGTGAGTGAGCCTACCAGTGAGCCAAATTAACTAGTCTTCTGGTGAGTGAGCTGACAGGTGAGCTGCCTTAACTAGTCGGCC
>NW_007176134.1:0-380 GCF_000164805.1 Carlito syrichta
TGCTGACTTAACTAGCTTTCTACCTGGCTAAGCCAGCTGACTTAAAGCTGGCATAACTAGCTAGCTACCTAGCTAGCCAGCTGACTTAAATAGTTAGATAACTAGCAAGCTAACTAGCTAAACAGCTGACTTAAATAATTAACTACCAGGTTAGCTAGCTGACTTAACCAGCTAGGTAATGAGATAGCTTACTTATTAGCTAACATTCTAGCTAGCTTACTTTATCAGATAACATAACTCGTTAGCTAACGAGCTAGCTAACTGACTCAACCAGCTGACTTAACTCGTTAGCTAACTAGCTAGCTAGCTGACTAAACCAGCTTAACTCGTTAGCTAACTAGCTAGCTAGCTGGCTCAACCAGCTGACTTAACTCGTTAGC
>NW_007176135.1:0-504 GCF_000164805.1 Carlito syrichta
GGAAAGGAATGCAATAGAACTGAATGAAATGGAATGAAATGTAGTGAAATGGAATCCACAGGAGTGGAATGAAGGGAAACAAAGAGGACAGGAATGGAGTGAATGGATTGGAGAGGAAAGAAAGGAGAGGAATGCAATTGAGTGTAATGAAATTGGAAGTGAGAGACATAGAAAGGAAAGGAATGGAATGGAAAGGAATGGAATGGAATGGAATGGAATCCAGAGGAACGGAATGGAATACTGAGGAATGGAATGGAGAAGAATGGAATGAAATGGAATGGAATGGAATCGAGAGGAAAGGAATGGAGAGGAATGGAATGGAGAGAAATGGAATTGAGAGGAATGGAATGCAATGGAATTGATAGGAGAGGAATGGAATGAAATAGAGTACAATGGAATGCAGAGGAATGACATGGAGAGTAACGGAATGGAGTGGAAGAAAATTGAATGGAGAGGAATGGAGTGGAAAGGTGTACAATGGTATGGAATAGAGAAGAATTCAAT
>NW_007176136.1:0-324 GCF_000164805.1 Carlito syrichta
GTGTGGAATGGAATTGAGTGATATGGAATGTAATGGAAAGCAAGGGAATGGAGAAGAGTGAAATGAAATGGAATGCAATGGAGTGCAATAGAATGGAATGGAATGAAATGGAGACGAATGAAATAGAATGGAATCAAATGGTGTCGAGAGAAATGGAATGGAATGCTAAGGAAAGTAATGCAATGTAGTATAGGGAAATGCATTGAAATGGAGAGGAATGGAATGGAGAGGAATGGAATGTAGTGCAATGAAGTGGAATAGAAAGTAGAGGAATGGAAAAGAAAGGAATGGAATGGAATGAAAAGAATACAATGGAATACAGTA
>NW_007176137.1:0-464 GCF_000164805.1 Carlito syrichta
CTACTTTGCTAACCTGCTGGCCAACGTGCTGACTTAACTAAGTTACTTAACTAGGTTGCCAGCTGCGTAGCCAGCTGCCTTAAGTAGCTAACTACCCTACTAGACAGCTTGCTCTCCAGCTGACTTAACTAACTGACTCCTTAGCTAGCCAGCTGACTTATCTAGATGACTTGACTAGCTAGCTACCTAGTTAGCCAGATGTCTTAATTAGCTTACATAAAAAGCTAGCTACCTAGCTAGCCAGCTGCCTGTTCAGCAGACTTAACTAGCTGACTTAACCAGCTAGCCAGTTGGAAGACCAGTTGACTTAATTAGCTAGACAGCTGGATGGCCAGCTGAATTAACTATCTGGCTTTACCAGCTAGTCAACTGGCTATACAGCTCACTGAACTAGGTAGATATCTAGCTAGCCAGCTGGTAAGCCAACTGAATTAACCAGCTGACTTAACTAGCTATCCCGCTTG
>NW_007176138.1:0-812 GCF_000164805.1 Carlito syrichta
TTTACTAGATAGCTAGCTGACATATTTAGCTGACTTAACTAGCTAGCCACCTAGCAAGCCAGTTGACATAACTAACTGAAATAACTAGTGAGCCATCTGATTACCTATCTGATGTAACAGCTTTTTAACTAGCTATCCAGTTGGTTAGACAACTGACTTAACAAGCCAACTTAACTAGTTAGCCACTGGCTAGCCAGCTGACTAAATTAGCTGACTTAACTAGCTGTCCAGCGGGCTAGCCAGCAGACTTAATTTCCTAGCTACATAGATAGTCAGCAGCCTAGCCACCTGTCTTCACTAGCTGACTTCACAAAGTAGCCAACTTGCTAGCCACCTGTCTTCACTAGCTGACTTCATGAAGTAGCCAACTTGCTAGCCAGCAGTCCTAACTAGCTAACTACCTAGCTAGTCAGCTGGCTAGCCAGTTTCCTTAACTAGGTGACATAACTAGATAGCCTGATGGCTAACCAGCTCACTTAACTAGCTACCTACCTAAAGAGCCCCCCTGGCTTGCCAGCTGGCTTAACTACCTATCTATCTAGCTTACCTGCTGGCCAATCAACTGACTTAATTAGGTGACTTAATTAGCTAGCCAGCTGGCTAGCCAGCTGACTTAACTAGCTAACTATCCTGCTAGTCAGCTGGCTAGTCAGTTGACTTTACTAACTCTTAATTAACTAGCCAGCTGATTTAACTAGCTGACTTAACAAGTTAGCTGCATAGCTAGACAGCTGACTTAACGAGATATTTAGCTCATTAGCTACCTAGCTAGCTATCATATAGCTGACATAACTAGGTGACTTAACTAGCTA